>NC_074694.1:2819779-3019779 GCF_029448725.1 Salvelinus fontinalis
CAGGGTGGTGGAGGGTTGGTCTGTAGTAACAGTAGGGTGGTGGAGGGTTGGTCTGTAGTAACAGTAGGGTGGTGATGGGTTGGTCTGTAGTAACAGGGTGGTGGAGGGTTGGTCTGTAGTAACAGGGGGGGTTGAGGGTTGGTCTGTAGTAACAGTAGGGTGGTGGAGGTTTGGTCTGTAGTAACAGTAGGGTGGTGGAGGGTTGGTCTGTAGTAACAGTAGGGTGGTGGAGGGTTGGTCTGTAGTAACAGGGTGGTGGGGGGTTGGTCTGTAGTAACAGTAGGGTGGTGGAGGGTTGGTCTGTAGTAACAGGGGGGGTGGAGGGTTGATCTGTAGTAACAGTAGGGTGGTGGAGGGTTGGTCTGTAGTAACAGTAGGGTGGTGGAGGGTTGGTCTGTAGTAACAGTAGAGTTGTGGAGGGTTGGTCTGTAGTAACAGTAGAGTGGTGGAGGGTTGGTCTGTAGTAACAGTAGGGTGGTGGAGGGTTGGTATGTAGTAACAGGGGGGGTGGAGGGTTGGTCTACAGTAACAGTAGGGTGGTGGAGGGTTGGTCTGTAGTAACAGGGGGGGGGGTTGGTCTATAGTCACAGTAGAGTGGTGGAGGGTTGGTCTGTAGTAACAGTAGAGTGGTGGAGGGTTGGTCTGTAGTAACAGTAGAGGGGTGGAGGGTTGGTCTGTAGTAACAGGGGGGAGTTGGAGGGTTGGTCTGTAGTAACAGTGGAGTGGTGGAGGGTTGGTCTGTAGTAACAGGGGGGTGGTGGAGGGTTGGTCTGTAGTAACAGGGGGGGTGGAGGGTTGGTCTACAGTAACAGTTGGGTGGTGGAGGGTTGGTCTGTAGTAACAGGGGGGGGGAGGGGTTGGTCTGTAGTAACAGTAGAGTGGTGGAGGGTTGGTCTGTAGTAACAGTAGAGTGGTGGAGGGTTGGTCTGTAGTAACAGTAGAGAGGTGGAGGGTTGGTCTGTAGTAACAGGGGGGAGGTGGTGGGTTGTTCTGTAGTAACAGTAGAGTGGTGGAGGGTTGGTCTGTAGTAACAGGGGGGTGGTGGAGGGTTGGTCTGTAGTAACAGTAGGGGGGTGGAGGGTTGGTCTGTAGTAACAGTAGAGTGGTGGAGGGTTGGTCTGTAGTAACAGTAGAGTGGTGGAGGGTTTTTCTGTAGTAACAGGGGCTGGTGGAGGGTTGGTCTGTAGTAACAGTAGAGTTGTGGAGGGTTGGTCTGTAGTAACAGGGGGGGTGGAGGGTTGGTCTGTAGTAACAGTAGAGTGGTGGAGGGTTGGTCTGTAGTAACAGTAGGGTGGTGGAGGGTTGGTCTGTAGTAACAGTAGGGTGGTGAAGGGTTGGTCTGTAGTAACAGTAGAGTGGTGGAGTGTTGGTCTGTAGTAACAGTAGGGTGGTGGAGGGTTGGTCTGTAGTAACAGTAGAGTGGTGGAGGGTTGGTCTGTAGTAACAGGGGGGGTGGAGGGTTGGTCTGTAGTAACAGTAGGGTGGTGGAGGGTTGGTCTGTAGTAACAGTAGGGTGGTGGAGGGTTGGTCTGTAGTAACAGTAGAGTGGTGGAGGGTTGGTCTGTAGTAACAGGGGGGGTGGAGGGTTGGTCTGTAGTAACAGGGGGGGGGTGGTGGAGGGTTGGTCTGTAGTAACAGGGTGGTGGAGGGTTGGTCTGTAGTAACAGTAGGGTGGTGGAGGGTTGGTCTGTAGTAACAGGGGGGGTGGAGGGTTGGTCTGTAGTAACAGTAGGGTGGTGGAGGGTTGGTCTGTAGTAACAGTAGGGTGGTGGAGGGTTGGTCTGTAGTAACAGTATGCTGGTGGAGGGTTGGTCTACAGTAACAGTAGGGTGGTGGAGGGTTGGTCTGTAGTAACAGTAGAGTGGTGGAGGGTTGGTCTGTAGTAACAGGGGGGTGGAGGGTTGGTCTGTAGTAACAGTAGAGTGGTGGAGGGTTGGTCTACAGTAACAGTAGAGTGGTGGAGGGTTGGTCTATAGTAACAGGGGGGGTGGAGGGTTGGTCTGTAGTAACAGTAGGGTGGTTGAGGGTTGGTCTAAAGTAACAGTAGGGTGGTGGAAGGTTGGTCTGTAGTAACAGTAGAGTGGTGGAGGGTTGGTCTGCAGTAACAGGGGGGGGGGGTGGAGGGTTGGTCTGTAGTAACAGGGGGGGGGGGGGGGTGGAAGGTTGGTCTGTAGTAACAGGGGGGGGGGGGTTGGTCTACAGTAACAGTAGGGTGGTGGAGGGTTGGTCTGTAGTAACAGTAGGGTGGTGGAGGGTTGGTCTGTAGTAACAGTAGAGTGGTGGAGGGTTGGTCTGTAGTAACAGTAGAGTGATGGAGGGTTGGTCTGTAGTAACAGGGGGGGGGGGTTGGTCTGTAGTAACAGTAGAGTGGTGGAGGGTTGGTCTGTAGTAAAAGGGGGGGGGGGTGGAGGGTTGGTCTGTAGTAACAGGGGGGGGTGGAAGGTTGGTCTGTAGTAACAGGGGGGGGGGGGGGGGGTGGGTTGGTCTGTAGTAACAGTAGAGTGGTGGATGGTTGGTCTGTAGTAACAGGGGGGGGGTGGAGGGTTGGTCTGTAGTAACAGGGGGGGGTGGGAGGTTGGTCTGTAGTAACAGGGGGGGGAGGGTTGGTCTGTAGTAACAGTAGAGTGGTGGAGGGTTGGTCTGTAGTAACAGGGGGGGTGGAGGGTTGGTCTGTAGTAACAGGGGGGGGTGGTGGAGGGTTGGTCTGTAGTAACAGGGTGGTGGAGGGTTGGTCTGTAGTAACAGTAGGGTGGTGGAGGGTTGGTCTGTAGTAACAGGGGGGGTGGAGGGTTGGTCTGTAGTAACAGTAGGGTGGTGGAGGGTTGGTCTGTAGTAACAGTAGGGTGGTGGAGGGTTGGTCTGTAGTAACAGTAGGCTGGTGGAGGGTTGGTCTACAGTAACAGTAGGGTGGTGGAGGGTTGGTCTGTAGTAACAGTAGAGTGGTGGAGGGTTGGTCTGTAGTAACAGGGGGGGTGGAGGGTTGGTCTGTAGTAACAGTAGAGTGGTGGAGGATTGGTCTACAGTAACAGTAGAGTGGTGGAGGGTTGGTCTATAGTAACAGGGGGGGTGGAGGGTTGGTCTGTAGTAACAGTAGGGTGGTTGAGGGTTGGTCTAAAGTAACAGTAGGGTGGTGGAAGGTTGGTCTGTAGTAACAGTAGAGTGGTGGAGGGTTGGTCTGCAGTAACAGGGGGGGGGGTGGAGGGTTGGTCTGTAGTAACAGGGGGGGGGGGGGTGGAAGGTTGGTCTGTAGTAACAGGGGGGGGGGGGTTGGTCTACAGTAACAGTAGGGTGGTGGAGGGTTGGTCTGTAGTAACAGTAGAGTGGTGGAGGGTTGGTCTGTAGTAACAGTAGAGTGATGGAGGGTTGGTCTGTAGTAACAGGGGGGGGGGTTGGTCTGTAGTAACAGTAGAGTGGTGGAGGGTTGGTCTGTAGTAAAAGGGGGGGGGGTGGAGGGTTGGTCTGTAGTAACAGGGGGGGTGGAAGGTTGGTCTGTAGTAACAGGGGGGGGGGGGGGGGGGGGGAGGGTTGGTCTGTAGTAACAGTAGAGTGGTGGAGGGTTGGTCTGTAGTAACAGGGGGGGTGGAGGGTTGGTCTGTAGTAACAGGGGGGGGTGGGAGGTTGGTCTGTAGTAACAGGGGGGGAGGGTTGGTCTGTAGTAACAGTAGAGTGGTGGAGGGTTGGTCTACAGTAACAGTAGGGTGGTGGAGGGTTGGTCTGTAGTAACAGGGGGGGTGGAGGGTTGGTCTGTAGTAACAGTAGGGTGGTGGAGGGTTGGTCTACAGTAACAGTAGGGTGGAGCAGGGTTGGTCTGTAGTAACAGTAGAGTGGTGGAGGGTTGGTCTGTAGTAACAGTAGAGTGGTGGAGGGTTGGTCTGTAGTAACAGGGGGGGTGGAGGGTTGGTCTGTAGTAACAGTAGGGTGGTTGAGGGTTGGTCTACAGTAACAGTAGGGTGGTGGAGGGTTGGTCTGTAGTAACAGTAGAGTGGTGGAGGGTTGGTCTGTAGTAACAGTAGAGTGGTGGAGGGTTGGTCTGTAGTAACAGGGGGGGGGGGGTTGAGGGTTGGTCTGTAGTAACAGTAGAGTGGTGGAGGGTTGGTCTGTAGTAACAGGGGGGGTGGTGGAGGGTTGGTCTGTAGTAACAGGGGGTGGTGAAGGGTTGGTCTGTAGTAACAGTAGAGTGGTGGAAGGTTGGTCTGTAGTAACAGTAGAGTGGTGGAGGGTTGGTCTGTAGTAACAGGGGGGGGGGGGTGGAGGGTTGGTCTGTAGTAACAGTAGAGTGATGGAGGGTTGGTCTGTAGTAACAGTAGAGTGGTGGAGGGTTGGTCTGTAGTAACAGTAGGGTGTTGGAGGGTTGGTCTGTAGTAACAGGGGGTGGTGGAGGGTTGGTCTGTAGTAACAGTAGAGTGGTGGAGGGTTGGTCTGTAGTAACAGTAGAGTGGTGGAGGGTTGGTCTGTAGTAACAGGGGGGGGGTGGTCTGTAGTAACAGTAGAGTGGTGGAGGGTTGGTCTGTAGTAACAGGGTGGTGGATGGTTGGTCTGTAGTAACAGTAGGGTGGTGGAGGGTTGGTCTGTAGTAACAGTAGGGTGGTGGAGGGTTGGTCTGTAGTAACAGGGTGGTGGAGGGTTGGTCTGTAGTAACAGGGGGGGTTGAGGGTTGGCCTGTAGTAACAGTAGGGTGGTGGAGGTTTGGTCTGTAGTAACAGTAGGGTGGTGGAGGGTTGGTCTGTAGTAACAGTAGGGTGGTGGAGGGTTGGTCTGTAGTAACAGGGTGGTGGGGGGTTGGTCTGTAGTAACAGTAGGGTGGTGGAGGGTTGGTCTGTAGTAACAGGGGGGGTGGAGGGTTGATCTGTAGTAACAGTAGGGTGGTGGAGGGTTGGTCTGTAGTAACAGTAGGGTGGTGGAGTGTTGGTCTGTAGTAACAGTAGAGTTGTGGAGGGTTGGTCTGTAGTAACAGTAGGGTGGTGGAGGGTTGGTATGTAGTAACAGGGGGGGTGGAGGGTTGGTCTACAGTAACAGTAGGGTGGTGGAGGGTTGGTCTGTAGTAACAGGGGGGGGGGGGGGTTGGTCTATAGTCACAGTAGAGTGGTGGAGGGTTGGTCTGTAGTAACAGTAGAGTGGTGGAGGGTTGGTCTGTAGTAACAGTAGGGTGGTGGAGGGTTGGTCTGTAGTAACAGGGGGGAGTCGGAGGGTTGGTCTGTAGTAACAGTGGAGTGGTGGAGGGTTGGTCTGTAGTAACAGGGGGGTGGTGGAGGGTTGGTCTGTAGTAACAGGGGGGGTGGAGGGTTGGTCTACAGTAACAGTAGGGTGGTGGAGGGTTGGTCTGTAGTAACAGGGGGGGGAGGGGTTGGTCTGTAGTAACAGTAGAGTGGTGGAGGGTTGGTCTGTAGTAACAGTAGAGTGGTGGAGGGTTGGTCTGTAGTAACAGTAGAGAGGTGGAGGGTTGGTCTGTAGTAACAGGGGGGAGGTGGTGGGTTGTTCTGTAGTAACAGTAGAGTGGTGGAGGGTTGGTCTGTAGTAACAGGGGGGTGGTGGAGGGTTGGTCTGTAGTAACAGTAGGGGGGTGGAGGGTTGGTCTGTAGTAACAGTAGAGTGGTGGAGGGTTGGTCTGTAGTAACAGTAGAGTGGTGGAGGGTTTTTCTGTAGTAACAGGGGCTGGTGGAGGGTTGGTCTGTAGTAACAGTAGAGTTGTGGAGGGTTGGTCTGTAGTAACAGGGGGGGTGGAGGGTTGGTCTGTAGTAACAGTAGAGTGGTGGAGGGTTGGTCTGTAGTAACAGTAGGGTGGTGAAGGGTTGGTCTGTAGTAACAGTAGAGTGGTGGAGTGTTGGTCTGTAGTAACAGTAGGGTGGTGGAGGGTTGGTCTGTAGTAACAGTAGAGTGGTGGAGGGTTGGTCTGTAGTAACAGGGGGGGTGGAGGGTTGGTCTGTAGTAACAGTAGGGTGGTGGAGGGTTGGTCTGTAGTAACAGTAGGGTGGTGGAGGGTTGGTCTGTAGTAACAGTAGAGTGGTGGAGGGTTGGTCTGTAGTAACAGGGGGGGTGGAGGGTTGGTCTGTAGTAACAGGGGGGGTGGTGGAGGGTTGGTCTGTAGTAACAGGGTGGTGGAGGGTTGGTCTGTAGTAACAGTAGGGTGGTGGAGGGTTGGTCTGTAGTAACAGGGGGGGTGGAGGGTTGGTCTGTAGTAACAGTAGGGTGGTGGAGGGTTGGTCTGTAGTAACAGTAGGGTGGTGGAGGGTTGGTCTGTAGTAACAGTAGGCTGGTGGAGGGTTGGTCTACAGTAACAGTAGGGTGGTGGAGGGTTGGTCTGTAGTAACAGTAGAGTGGTGGAGGGTTGGTCTGTAGTAACAGGGGGGGTGGAGGGTTGGTCTGTAGTAACAGTAGAGTGGTGGAGGGTTGGTCTACAGTAACAGTAGAGTGGTGGAGGGTTGGTCTGTAGTAACAGGGGGGGTGGAGGGTTGGTCTAAAGTAACAATAGGGTGGTGGAAGGTTGGTCTGTAGTAACAGTAGAGTGGTGGAGGGTTGGTCTGCAGTAACAGGGGGGGGTGGAGGGTTGGTCTGTAGTAACAGGGGGGGGGGGGGGTGGAAGGTTGGTCTGTAGTAACAGGGGGGGGGGGTTGGTCTACAGTAACAGTAGGGTGGTGGAGGGTTGGTCTGTAGTAACAGTAGGGTGTTGGAGGGTTGGTCTGTAGTAACAGTAGAGTGGTGGAGGGTTGGTCTGTAGTAACAGTAGAGTGATGGAGGGTTGGTCTGTAGTAACAGGGGGGGGGGGGGTTGGTCTGTAGTAACAGTAGAGTGGTGGAGGGTTGGTCTGTAGTAAAAGGGGGGGGGGGTGGAGGGTTGGTCTGTAGTAACAGGGGGGGTGGAAGGTTGGTCTGTAGTAACAGGGGGGGGGGGGGGGGGTTGGTCTGTAGTAACAGTAGAGTGGTGGAGGGTTGGTCTGTAGTAACAGGGGGGGGGGGGTGGAGGGTTGGTCTGTAGTAACAGGGGGGGGTGGGAGGTTGGTCTGTAGTAACAGGGGGGGGGAGGGTTGGTCTGTAGTAACAGTAGAGTGGTGGAGGGTTGGTATACAGTAACAGTAGGGTGGTGGAGGGTTGGTCTGTAGTAACAGGGGGGGTGGAGGGTTGGTCTGTAGTAACAGTAGGGTGGTGGAGGGTTGGTCTACAGTAACAGTAGGGTGGAGCAGGGTTGGTCTGTAGTAACAGTAGAGTGGTGGAGGGTTGGTCTGTAGTAACAGTAGAGTGGTGGAGGGTTGGTCTGTAGTAACAGGGGGGGTGGAGGGTTGGTCTGTAGTAACAGTAGGGTGGTTGAGGGTTGGTCTACAGTAACAGTAGGGTGGTGGAGGGTTGGTCTGTAGTAACAGTAGAGTGGTGGAGGGTTGGTCTGTAGTAACAGGGGGGGGGTGGAGGGTTGGTCTGTAGTAACAGTAGAGTGGTGGAGGGTTGGTCTGTAGTAACGGGGGGGGGGGGTTGGTCTGTAGTAACAGTAGAGTGGTGGAGGGTTGGTCTGTAGTAACAGGGGGGGGGGGGTGGAGGGTTGGTCTGTAGTAACAGTAGAGTGGTGGAGGGTTGGTCTGTAGTAACAGGGGGGGTGGTGGAGGGTTTGTCTGTAGTAACAGGGGGTGGTGAAGGGTTGGTCTGTAGTAACAGTAGAGTGGTGGAGGGTTGGTCTGTAGTAACAGTAGAGTGGTGGAGGGTTGGTCTGTAGTAACAGGGGGGGGGGGGGTGGAGGGTTGGTCTGTAGTAACAGTAGAGTGATGGAGGGTTGGTCTGTAGTAACTGTAGAGTGGTTGAGGGTTGGTCTGTAGTAACAGTAGGGTGTTGGAGGGTTGGTCTGTAGTAACAGGGGGTGGTGGAGGGTTGGTCTGTAGTAACAGTAGAGTGGTGGAGGGTTGGTCTGTAGTAACAGTAGAGTGATGGAGGGTTGGTCTGTAGTAACAGTAGAGTGGTGGAGGGTTGGTCTGTAGTAACAGCAGAGAGGTGGAGGGTTGGTCTGTAGTAACAGTAGAGTGGTGGAGGGTTGGTCTGTAGTAACAGGGGGGGTGGTGGAGGGTTGGTCTGTAGTAACAGGGTGGTGGAGGGTTGTTCTGTAGTAACAGTAGAGTGGTGGAGGGTTGGTCTGTAGTAACAGGGGGGGTGGAGGGTTGGTCTGTAGTAACAGTAGAGTGGTGGAGGGTTGGTCTGTAGTAACAGTAGAGTGGTGGAGGGTTGGTCTGTAGTAACAGGGGGGGGGGGGGTTGGTCTGTAGTAACAGTAGAGTGGTGGAGGGTTGGTCTGTAGTAACAGGGGGGGGGGTGGAGGGTTAGTCTGTAGTAACAGTAGAGTGGTGGAGGGTTGGTATGTAGTAACAGGGGGGGGTGGGGTGATGGAGGGTTGGTCTTTAGTAACAGGGGGGTGGTGAAGGGTTGGTCTGTAGTAACAGTAGAGTGGTGGAGGGTTGGTCTGTAGTAACAGTAGAGTGGTGGAGGGTTGGTCTGTAGTAACAGGGGGGGGGTGGAGGGTTGGTCTGTAGTAACAGTAGAGTGATGGAGGGTTGGTCTGTAGTAACAGTAGAGTGGTGGAGGGTTGGTCTGTAGTAACAGTAGGGTGGTGGAGGGTTGGTCTGTAGTAACAGTAGAGTGATGGAGGGTTGGTCTGTAGTAACAGTAGAGTGGTGGAGGGTTGGTCTGTAGTAACAGTAGAGAGGTGGAGGGTTGGTCTGTAGTAACAGTAGAGTGGTGGAGGGTTGGTCTGTAGTAACAGGGGGGGTGGTGGAGGGTTGGTCTGTAGTAACAGGGTGGTGGAGGGTTGGTCTGTAGTAACAGTAGATTGGTGGAGGGTTGGTCTGTAGTAACAGGGGGGGTGGAGGGTTGGTCTGTAGTAACAGGGGGGTGGTGGAGGGTTGGTCTGTAGTAACAGTAGAGTGGTGGAGGGTTGGTCTGTAGTAACAGTAGAGTGGTGGAGGGTTGGTCTGTAGTAACAGGAGGGGGGGTGGAGGGTTAGTCTGTAGTAACAGTAGAGTGGTGGAGGGTTGGTCTGTAGTAACAGGGGGGGGTGGGGTGATGGAGGGTTGGTCTTTAGTAACAGGGGGTGGTGAAGGGTTGGTCTGTAGTAACAGTAGAGTGGTGGAGGGTTGGTCTGTAGTAACAGTAGAGTGGTGGAGGGTTGGTCTGTAGTAACAGGGGGGGGGTGGAGGGTTGGTCTGTAGTAACAGTAGAGTGATGGAGGGTTGGTCTGTAGTAACAGTAGAGTGGTGGAGGGTTGGTCTGTAGTAACAGTAGGGTGGTGGAGGGTTGGTCTGTAGTAACAGTAGAGTGATGGAGGGTTGGTCTGTAGTAACAGTAGAGTGGTGGAGGGTTGGTCTGTAGTAACAGTAGAGAGGTGGAGGGTTGGTCTGTAGTAACAGTAGAGTGGTGGAGGGTTGGTCTGTAGTAACAGGGGGGGTGGTGGAGGGTTGGTCTGTAGTAACAGGGTGGTGGAGGGTTGGTCTGTAGTAACAGTAGATTGGTGGAGGGTTGGTCTGTAGTAACAGGGGGGGTGGAGGGTTGGTCTGTAGTAACAGGGGGGTGGTGGAGGGTTGGTCTGTAGTAACAGTAGAGTGGTGGAGGGTTGGTCTGTAGTAACAGTAGAGTGGTGGAGGGTTGGTCTGTAGTAACAGGGGGGGTGGAGGGTTGGTCTGTAGTAACAGGGGGGTGGTGGAGGGTTGGTCTGTAGTAACAGGGGGGGTGGAGGGTTGGTCTGTAGTAACAGTAGAGTGGTGGAGGGTTGGTCTGTAGTAACAGGGGGGGTGGAGGGTTGGTCTGTAGTAACAGGGGGGTGGTGGAGGGTTGGTCTGTAGTAACAGTAGAGTGGTGGAGGGTTGGTCTGTAGTAACAGTAGAGTAGTGGAGGGTTGGTCTGTAGTAACAGGGGGGGGTGGAGGGTTGGTCTGTAGTAACAGGGGGTGTGGAGGGTTGGTCTGTAGTAACAGGGGGGGTGGAGGGTTGGTCTGTAGTAACAGTAGGGTGGTGGAGGGTTGGTCTTTAGTAACAGTAGAGTGGTGGAGGGTTGGTCTGTAGTAACAGGGGGGGTTGGGGGGTGGAGGGTTGGTCTGTAGTAACAGGGGGGGTGGAGGGTTGGTCTGTAGTAACAGGGGGGGGTGGAGGATTGGTCTGTAGTAACAGTAGGGTGGTGGAGGGTTGGTCTGTAGTAACAGTAGAGTGGTGGAGGGTTGGTCTGTAGTAACAGGGGGGTGGAGGGTTGGTCTGTAGTAACAGGGGGGTGGAGGGTTGGTCTGTAGTAACAGGGGGGTGGAGGGTTGGTCTGCAGTAACAGTAGGGTGGTGGAGGGTTGGTCTGTAGTAACGGGGGGGGGGGTGGAGGTTTGGTCTGTAGTAACAGTAGGGTGGTGGAGGGTTGGTCTGTAGTAACAGTAGAGTGGTGGAGGGTTGGTCTGTAGTAAGAGTAGAGTGGTGGAGGGTTGGTCTGTAGTAACAGTAGGGTAGTGGAGGGTTGGTCTGTAGTAACAGGGTGGTGGTGGAGGGTTGGTCTGTAGTAACAGGGGGGTGGTGGAGGGTTGGTCTGTAGTAACAGGGTGGTGGAGGGTTGGTCTGTAGTAACAGTAGAGTGGTGGAGGGTTGGTCTGTAGTAACAGTAGAGTGGTGGAGGGTTGGTCTGTAGTAACAGGGGGGTGGTGGAGGGTTGGTCTGTAGTAACAGGGTGGTGGAGGGTTGGTCTGTAGTAACAGTAGAGTGGTGGAGGGTTGGTCTGTAGTAACAGTAGAGTGGTGGAGGGTTGGTCTGTAGTAACAGTAGAGAGGTGGAGGGTTGGTCTGTAGTAACAGGGGGTGGTGGAGGGTTGGTCTGTAGTAACAGTAGAGTGGTGGAGGGTTGGTCTGTAGTAACAGGGGGTGGTGGAGTGTTGGTCTGTAGTAACAGTAGAGTGGTGGAGGGTTAGTCTGTAGTAACAGTAGAGTGGTGGAGGGTTGGTCTGTAGTAACAGTAGAGAGGTGGAGGGTTGGTCTGTAGTAACAGTAGGTTGGTGGAGGGTTGGTCTGTAGTAACAGGGGGGTGGTGGAGGGTTGGTCTGTAGTAACAGTAGGGTAGTGGAGGGTTGGTCTGTAGTAACAGGGTGGTGGAGGGTTGGTCTGTAGTAACAGGATGGTGGAGGGTTGGTCTGTAGTAACAGTAGAGTGGTGGAGGGTTGGTCTGTAGTAACAGTAGAGTGGTGGAGGGTTGGTCTGCAGTAACAGGGGGGGTGGTGGAGGTTGGTCTGTAGTAACATGGTGGTGGAGGATTGGTCTGTAGTAACAGGATGGTGGAGGGTTGGTCTGTAGTAACAGTAGAGTAGTGGAGGGTTGGTCTGTAGTAACAGTAGAGAGGTGGAGGGTTGGTCTGTAGTAACAGTAGGTTGGTGGAGGGTTGGTCTGTAGTGACAGGGGGGTGGTGGAGGGTTGGTCTCTAGTAACAGTAGGGTAGTGGAGGGTTGGTCTGTAGTAACAGGGTGGTGGAGGGTTGGTCTTTAGTAACAGGATGGTGGAGGGTTGGTCTGTAGTAACAGTAGAGTGGTGGAGGGTTGGTCTGTAGTAACAGTAGAGTGGTGGAGGGTTGGTCTGTAGTAACAGTAGGGTAGTGGAGGGTTGGTCTGTAGTAACAGGGTGGTGGAGGGTTGGTCTGTAGTAACAGGATGTTGGAGGGTTGGTCTGTAGTAACAGTAGAGTGGTGGAGGGTTGGTCTGTAGTAACAGTAGAGTGGTGGAGGGTTGGTCTGCAGTAACAGGGGGGGTGGTGGAGGGTTGGTCTGTAGTAACAGGGTGGTGGAGGGTTGGTCTGTAGTAACAGGATGGTGGAGGGTTGGTCTGTAGTAACAGTAGAGTAGTGGAGGGTCGGTCTGTAGTAACAGTAGAGTGGTGGAGGGTTGGTCTGTAGTAACAGGGGGGGGGGTGGTCTTTAGTAACAGTAGAGTTGTGGAGGGTTGGTCTGTAGTAACAGGGGGGGGGGTGGTGGAGGGTTGGTCTGTAGTAACAGGGGGGGGGTTTGGTCTGTAGTAACAGTAGAGTGGTGGAGGGTTGGTCTGTAGTAACAGGGGGGGGGGGGGTCTGTAGCAACAGTAGGATGGTGGAGGGTTGGTCTTTAGTAACAGTAGAGTGGTGGAGGGTTGGTCTGTAGTAACAGTAGAGTGGTGGAGGGTTGGTCTGTAGTAACAGGGGGGGTGGAGGGTTGGTCTACAGTAACAGTAGGGTGGTGGAGGGTTGGTCTGTAGTAACAGGGGGGGGGTTGGTCTGTAGTAACAGTAGAGTGGTGGAGGGTTGGTCTGTAGTAACAGTAGGGTGGTGGAGGGTTGGTCTGTAGTAACAGTAGAGTGTTGGAGGGTTGGTCTGTAGTAACAGTAGAGTGGTGGAGGGTTGGTCTGTAGTAACAGTAGGGTGGTGGAGGGTTGGTCTGTAGTAACAGGGGGATGGTGGAGGGTTGGTCTGTAGTAACAGGGGGGTGGAGGGTTGGTCTGTAGTAACGGTAGGGTGGTGGAGGGTTGGTCTGTAGTAACAGTAGGGTGGTGGAGGGTTGGTCTGTAGTAACAGTAGAGTGGTGGAGGGTTGGTCTGTAGTAATAGTAGGGTGGTGGAGGGTTGGTCTGTAGTAACAGGGGGGGGGGGGGTTGGTCTGTAGTAACGGGGGGGGGGGGGTTGGTCTGTAGTAACAGTAGAGTGGTGGAGGGTTGGTCTGTAGTAACAGTAGGGTGGTGGAGGGTTGGTCTGTAGTAACAGTAGAGTGGTGGAGGGTTGGTCTGTAGTAACAGTAGGGTGGTGGAGGGTTGGTCTGTAGTAACAGGGGGGGGGGTTGGTCTGTAGTAACAGTAGAGAGGTGGTAGGGTTGGTCTCTAGTAACAGGGGGGTGGTGGAGGGTTGGTCTGTAGTAACAGGGGGGGGGGGTGGAGGGTTGATCTGTAGTAACAGTAGAGTGGTGGAGGGTTGGTCTGTAGTAACAGTAGAGTGGTGGAGGGTTGGTCTGTAGTAACAGGGGGGAGGTGGAGGGTTGGTCTGTAGTAACAGTAGAGTGGTGGAGGGTTGGTCTGTAGTAACAGTAGAGTGGTGGAGGGTTGGTCTGTAGTAACAGGGGGGGGGGGTGGTCTTTAGTAACAGTAGAGTTGTGGAGGGTTGGTCTGTAGTAACAGGGGGGGGGGTGGTGGAGGGTTGGTCTGTAGTAACAGGGGGGGGGTTGGTCTGTAGTAACAGTAGAGTGGTGGAGGGTTGGTCTGTAGTAACAGGGGGGGGGGTCTGTAGCAACAGTAGGATGGTGGAGGGTTGGTCTTTAGTAACAGTAGAGTGGTGGAGGGTTGGTCTGTAGTAACAGTAGAGTGGTGGAGGGTTGGTCTGTAGTAACAGGGGGGGTGGAGGGTTGGTCTACAGTAACAGTAGGGTGGTGGAGGGTTGGTCTGTAGTAACAGGGGGGGGGTTGGTCTGTAGTAACAGTAGAGTGGTGGAGGGTTGGTCTGTAGTAACAGTAGGGTGGTGGAGGGTTGGTCTGTAGTAACAGTAGAGTGTTGGAGGGTTGGTCTGTAGTAACAGTAGAGTGGTGGAGGGTTGGTCTGTAGTAACAGTAGAGTGGTGGAGGGTTGGTCTGTAGTAACAGGGGGGGGGGGGGGGGGGGTTGGTCTGTAGTAACAGGGGGGGGGGGGGTGGTCTGTAGTAACAGTAGAGTTGTGGAGGGTTGGTCTGTAGTAACAGTAGAGTGGTGGAGGGTTGGTCTGTAGTAACAGTAGGGTGGTGGAGGGTTGGTCTGTAGTAACAGGGGGGGTGGAGGGTTGGTCTACAGTAACAGTAGGGTGGTGGAGGGTTGGTCTGTAGTAACAGGGGGGGGGGGGGTTGGTCTGTAGTAACAGTAGAGTGGTGGAGGGTTGGTCTGTAGTAACAGTAGGGTGGTGGAGGGTTGGTCTGTAGTAACAGGGGGGGGTGGAGGGTTGGTCTACAGTAACAGTAGGGTGGTGGAGGGTTGGTCAGTAGTAAAAGGGGGGGGGGGTTGGTCTGTAGTAACAGTAGAGTGGTTGAGGGTTGGTCTGTAGTAACAGTAGAGTGGTGGAGGGTTGGTCTGTAGTAACAGTAGAGAGGTGGAGGGTTGGTCTGTAGTAATAGGGGGGTGGTGGAGGGCTGGTCTGTAGTAACAGGGGGGGTGGAGGGTTGGTCTAGAGTAACAGTAGGGTGGTGGAGGGTTGGTCTGTAGTAACAGGGGGGGGGGGGGTTGGTCTGTAGTAACAGTAGAGTGGTGGAGGGTTGGTCTGTAGTAACAGTAGAGTGGTGGAGGGTTGGTCTGTAGTAACAGGGGGGTGGTGGAGGGTGGTCTGTAGTAACAGTAGGGGGGTGGAGGGTTGGTCTGTAGTAACAGTAGAGTGGTGGAGGGTTGGTCTGTAGTAACAGTAGAGTGGTGGAGGGTTGGTCTGTAGTAACAGGGGCTGGTGGAGGGTTGGTCTGTAGTAACAGTAGGGTGGTGGAGGGTTGGTCTGTAGTAACAGGGGGGGTGGAGGGTTGGTCTGTAGTAACAGTATGGTGGTGGAGGGTTGGTCTGTAGTAGCAGTAGGGTGGTGGAGGGTTGGTCTGTAGTAACAGGGGGGGTGGAGGGTTGGTCTGTAGTAACAGTAGAGTGGTGGAGGGTTGGTCTACAGTAACATTAGGGTGGTGGAGGGTTGGTCTGTAGTAACAGGGGGGGTGGAGGGTTGGTCTACAGTAACAGTAGGGTGGTGGAGGGTTGGTCTGTAGTAACAGGGGGGGGGGGGGTTGGTCTGTAGTAACAGTAGAGTGGTGGAGGGTTGGTCTGTAGTAACGGTAGGGTGGTGGAGGGTTGGTCTGTAGTAACAGTAGAGTGGTGGAGGGTTGGTCTGTAGTAACAGTAGAGTGGTGGAGGGTTGGTCTGTAGTAACAGTAGAGTGGTGGAGGGTTGGTCTGTAGTAACAGGGGGGTGGTGGAGGGTTGGTCTGTAGTAACAGTAGGGGGGTGGAGGGTTGGTCTGTAGTAACAGTAGAGTGGTGGAGGGTTGGTCTGTAGTAACAGGGGGGGTGGAGGGTTGGTCTAGAGTAACAGTAGGGTGGTGGAGGGTTGGTCTGTAGTAACAGGGGGGGGGGGTTGGTCTGTAGTAACAGTAGAGTGGTGGAGGGTTGGTCTGTAGTAACAGTAGAGTGGTGGAGGGTTGGTCTGTAGTAACAGGGGGGTGGTGGAGGGTTGGTCTGTAGTAACAGTAGGGGGGTGGAGGGTTGGTCTGTAGTAACAGTAGAGTGGTGGAGGGTTGGTCTGTAGTAACAGTAGAGTGGTGGAGGGTTGGTCTGTAGTAACAGGGGCTGGTGGAGGGTTGGTCTGTAGTAACAGTAGGGTGGTGGAGGGTTGGTCTGTAGTAACAGGGGGGGTGGAGGGTTGGTCTGTAGTAACAGTATGGTGGTGGAGGGTTGGTCTGTAGTAGCAGTAGGGTGGTGGAGGGTTGGTCTGTAGTAACAGGGGGGGTGGAGGGTTGGTCTGTAGTAACAGTAGAGTGGTGGAGGGTTGATCTACAGTAAAATTAGGGTGGTGGAGGGTTGGTCTGTAGTAACAGGGGGGGTGGAGGGTTGGTCTACAGTAACAGTAGGGTGGTGGAGGGTTGGTCTGTAGTAACAGGGGGGGGGTTGGTCTGTAGTAACAGTAGAGTGGTGGAGGGTTGGTCTGTAGTAACTGTAGGGTGGTGGAGGGTTGGTCTGTAGTAACAGTAGAGTGGTGGAGGGTTGGTCTGTAGTAACAGTAGAGTGGTGGAGGGTTGGTCTGTAGTAACAGTAGAGTGGTGGAGGGTTGGTCTGTAGTAACAGGGGGGTGGTGGAGGGTTGGTCTGTAGTAACAGTAGGGGGGTGGAGGGTTGGTCTGTAGTAACAGTAGAGTGGTGGAGGGTTGGTCTGTAGTAACAGTAGAGTGGTGGAGGGTTGGTCTGTAGTAACAGGGGCTGGTGGAGGGTTGGTCTGTAGTAACAGTAGGGTGGTGGAGGGTTGGTCTGTAGTAACAGGGGGGTGGAGGGTTGGTCTGTAGTAACAGTAGGGTGGTGGAGGGTTGGTCTGTAGTAGCAGTAGGGTGGTGGAGGGTTGGTCTTTAGTAACAGGGGGGGTGGAGGGTTGGTCTGTAGTAACAGTAGAGTGGTGGAGGGTTGGTCTACAGTAACATTAGGGTGGTGGAGGGTTGGTCTGTAGTAACAGGGGGGGTGGAGGGTTGGTCTACAGTAACAGTAGGGTGGTGGAGGGTTGGTCTGTAGTAACAGGGGGGGGGGTTGGTCTGTAGTAACAGTAGAGTGGTGGAGGGTTGGTCTGTAGTAACGGTAGGGTGGTGGAGGGTTGGTCTGTAGTAACAGTAGAGTGGTGGAGGGTTGGTCTGTAGTAACAGTAGAGTGGTGGAGGGTTGGTCTGTAGTAACAGGGGGGGGGGGGGTGGTGGAGGGTTGGTCTGTAGTAACAGGGGGGGGGGGTTGGTCTGTAGTAACAGTAGAGTTGTGGAGGGTTGGTCTGTAGTAACAGTAGAGTGGTGGAGGGTTGGTCTGTAGTAACAGTAGAGTGGTGGAGGGTTGGTCTGTAGTAACAGTAGAGTGGTGGAGGGTTGGTCTGTAGTAACAGGGGGGTGGTGGAGGGTTGGTCTGTAGTAACAGGGGGGTGGAGGTTTGGTCTGTAGTAACAGGGGGGGGGGGGTTGGTCTGTAGTAACAGTAGAGTGGTGGAGGGTTGGCCTGTATTAACAGGGGGGGGGAGGGTGGAGGGTTGGTCTGTAGTAACAGTAGAGTGGTGGAGGGTTGGTCTGTAGTAACAGTAGAGTGGTGGAGGGTTGGTCTGTAGTAACAGTAGAGAGGTGGAGGGTTGGTCTGTAGTAACAGTAGAGTGGTGGAGGGTTGGTCTGTAGTAACAGGGGGGAGGTAGAGGGTTGGTCTGTAGTAACAGTAGAGTGGTGGAGGGTTGGTCTGTAGTAACAGTAGAGTGGTGGAGGGTTGGTCTGTAGTAACAGGGGGGGGGTGGAGGGTTGGTCTGTAGTAACAGTAGGGTGGTGGAGGGTTGGTCTGTAGTAACAGTAGGGTGGTGGAGGGTTGGTCTGTAGTAACAGTAGAGTGGTGGAGGGTTGGTCTGTAGTAACAGTAGGGTGGTGGAGGGTTGGTCTGTAGTAACAGGGGGGGGGGTTGGTCTGTAGTAACAGGGGGGGGGGTTGGTCTGTAGTAACAGGGGGGGGGGGTTGGTCTGTAGTAACAGTAGAGTGGTGGAGGGTTGGTCTGTAGTAACAGGGGGGGTGGAGGGTTGGTCTGTAGTAACAGTAGGGTGGTGGAGGGTTGGTCTGTAGTAACAGTAGAGTGGTGGAGGGTTGGTCTGTAGTAACAGTAGGGTGGTGGAGGGTTGGTCTGTAGTAACAGGGGGGGGGGTTGGTCTGTAGTAACAGTAGAGAGGTGGTAGGGTTGGTCTGTAGTAACAGGGGGGTGGTGGAGGGTTGGTCTGTAGTAACAGGGGGGGGGGGTGGAGGGTTGATCTGTAGTAACAGTAGAGTGGTGGAGGGTTGGTCTGTAGTAACAGTAGAGTGGTGGAGGGTTGGTCTGTAGTAACAGTAGAGAGGTGGAGGGTTGGTCTGTAGTAACAGTAGGGTGGTGGAGGGTTGGTCAGTAGTAACAGGGGGGAGGTGGAGGGTTGGTCTGTAGTAACAGTAGAGTGGTGGAGGGTTGGTCTGTAGTAACAGTAGAGTGGTGGAGGGTTGGTCTGTAGTAACAGGGGGGGGGGGGTGGTCTGTAGTAACAGTAGAGTTGTGGAGGGTTGGTATGTAGTAACAGGGGGGGGGTGGTGGAGGGTTGGTCTGTAGTAACAGGGGGGGGGGGTTTGGTCTGTAGTAACAGTAGAGTGGTGGAGGGTTGGTCTGTAGTAACAGGGGGGGGGGTCTGTAGCAACAGTAGGATGGTGGAGGGTTGGTCTTTAGTAACAGTAGAGTGGTGGAGGGTTGGTCTGTAGTAACAGTAGAGTGGTGGAGGGTTGGTCTGTAGTAACAGTAGGGTGGTGGAGGGTTGGTCTGTAGTAACAGGGGAGGTGGAGGGTTGGTCTACAGTAACAGTAGGGTGGTGGAGGGTTGGTCTGTAGTAACAGGGGGGGGGGTTGGTCTGTAGTAACAGTAGAGTGGTGGAGGGTTGGTCTGTAGTAACAGTAGGGTGGTGGAGGGTTGGTCTGTAGTAACAGTAGAGTGGTGGAGGGTTGGTCTGTAGTAACAGTAGAGTGGTGGAGGGTTGGTCTGTAGTAACAGTAGAGTGGTGGAGGGTTGGTCTGTAGTAACAGGGGGGGGGGGGTGGTGGAGGGTTGGTCTGTAGTAACAGGGGGGGGGGGGTTGGTCTGTAGTAACAGTAGAGTTGTGGAGGGTTGGTCTGTAGTAACAGTAGAGAGGTGGAGGGTTGGTCTGTAGTAACATTAGGGTGGTGGAGGGTTGGTCTGTAGTAACAGGGGGGGTGGAGGGTTTGTCTACAGTAACAGTAGGGTGGTGGAGGGTTGGTCTGTAGTAACAGGGGGGGGGGGAGGTTGGTCTGTAGTAACAGTAGAGTGGTGGAGGGTTGGTCTGTAGTAACAGTAGGGTGGTGGAGGGTTGGTCTGTAGTAACAGGGGGGGTGGAGGGTTGGTCTACAGTAACAGTAGGGTGGTGGAGGGTTGGTCTGTAGTAAAAGGGGGGGGGGGGGGGTTGGTCTGTAGTAACAGTAGAGTGGTTGAGGGTTGGTCTGTAGTAACAGTAGAGTGGTGGAGGGTTGGTCTGTAGTAACAGTAGAGAGGTGGAGGGTTGGTCTGTAGTAATAGGGGGGTGGTGGAGGGTTGGTCTGTAGTAACAGGGGGGGTGGAGGGTTGGTCTACAGTAAAAGTAGGGTGGTGGAGGGTTGGTCTGTAGTAACAGGGGGGGGGGTTGGTCTGTAGTAACAGTAGAGTGGTGGAGGGTTGGTCTGTAGTAACAGTAGAGTGGTGGAGGGTTGGTCTGTAGTAACAGGGGGGTGGTGGAGGGTTGGTCTGTAGTAACAGTGGGGGGTGGAGGGTTGGTCTGTAGTAACAGTAGAGTGGTGGAGGGTTGGTCTGTAGTAACAGTAGAGTGGTGGAGGGTTGGTCTGTAGTAACAGGGGGGAGGTAGAGGGTTGGTCTGTAGTAACAGTAGAGTGGTGGAGGGTTGGTCTGTAGTAACAGTAGAGTGGTGGAGGGTTGGTCTGTAGTAACAGGGGGGGGGTGGAGGGTTGGTCTGTAGTAACAGTAGGGTGGTGGAGGGTTGGTCTGTAGTAACAGTAGGGTGGTGGAGGGTTGGTCTGTAGTAACAGTAGAGTGGTGGAGGGTTGGTCTGTAGTAACAGTAGGGTGGTGGAGGGTTGGTCTGTAGTAACAGGGGGGGGGGTTGGTCTGTAGTAACAGGGGGGGGGTTGGTCTGTAGTAACAGGGGGGGGGGGTTGGTCTGTAGTAACAGTAGAGTGGTGGAGGGTTGGTCTGTAGTAACAGGGGGGGTGGAGGGTTGGTCTGTAGTAACAGTAGGGTGGTGGAGGGTTGGTCTGTAGTAACAGTAGAGTGGTGGAGGGTTGGTCTGTAGTAACAGTAGGGTGGTGGAGGGTTGGTCTGTAGTAACAGGGGGGGGGGTTGGTCTGTAGTAACAGTAGAGAGGTGGTAGGGTTGGTCTGTAGTAACAGGGGGGTGGTGGAGGGTTGGTCTGTAGTAACAGGGGGGGGGGGTGGAGGGTTGATCTGTAGTAACAGTAGAGTGGTGGAGGGTTGGTCTGTAGTAACAGTAGAGTGGTGGAGGGTTGGTCTGTAGTAACAGTAGAGAGGTGGAGGGTTGGTCTGTAGTAACAGTAGGGTGGTGGAGGGTTGGTCAGTAGTAACAGGGGGGAGGTGGAGGGTTGGTCTGTAGTAACAGTAGAGTGGTGGAGGGTTGGTCTGTAGTAACAGTAGAGTGGTGGAGGGTTGGTCTGTAGTAACAGGGGGGGGGGGGTGGTCTGTAGTAACAGTAGAGTTGTGGAGGGTTGGTCTGTAGTAACAGGGGGGGGGTGGTGGAGGGTTGGTCTGTAGTAACAGGGGGGGGGGGGTTTGGTCTGTAGTAACAGTAGAGTGGTGGAGGGTTGGTCTGTAGTAACAGGGGGGGGGGTCTGTAGCAACAGTAGGATGGTGGAGGGTTGGTCTTTAGTAACAGTAGAGTGGTGGAGGGTTGGTCTGTAGTAACAGTAGAGTGGTGGAGGGTTGGTCTGTAGTAATAGGGGGGTGGTGGAGGGTTGGTCTGTAGTAACAGGGGGGGTGGAGGGTTGGTCTACAGTAAAAGTAGGGTGGTGGAGGGTTGGTCTGTAGTAACAGGGGGGGGGGTTGGTCTGTAGTAACAGTAGAGTGGTGGAGGGTTGGTCTGTAGTAACAGTAGAGTGGTGGAGGGTTGGTCTGTAGTAACAGGGGGGTGGTGGAGGGTTGGTCTGTAGTAACAGTGGGGGGTGGAGGGTTGGTCTGTAGTAACAGTAGAGTGGTGGAGGGTTGGTCTGTAGTAACAGTAGAGTGGTGGAGGGTTGGTCTGTAGTAACAGGGGGGAGGTAGAGGGTTGGTCTGTAGTAACAGTAGAGTGGTGGAGGGTTGGTCTGTAGTAACAGTAGAGTGGTGGAGGGTTGGTCTGTAGTAACAGGGGGGGGGTGGAGGGTTGGTCTGTAGTAACAGTAGGGTGGTGGAGGGTTGGTCTGTAGTAACAGTAGGGTGGTGGAGGGTTGGTCTGTAGTAACAGTAGAGTGGTGGAGGGTTGGTCTGTAGTAACAGTAGGGTGGTGGAGGGTTGGTCTGTAGTAACAGGGGGGGGGGTTGGTCTGTAGTAACAGGGGGGGGGTTGGTCTGTAGTAACAGGGGGGGGGGGTTGGTCTGTAGTAACAGTAGAGTGGTGGAGGGTTGGTCTGTAGTAACAGGGGGGGTGGAGGGTTGGTCTGTAGTAACAGTAGGGTGGTGGAGGGTTGGTCTGTAGTAACAGTAGAGTGGTGGAGGGTTGGTCTGTAGTAACAGTAGGGTGGTGGAGGGTTGGTCTGTAGTAACAGGGGGGGGGGGTTGGTCTGTAGTAACAGTAGAGAGGTGGTAGGGTTGGTCTGTAGTAACAGGGGGGTGGTGGAGGGTTGGTCTGTAGTAACAGGGGGGGGGGGTGGAGGGTTGATCTGTAGTAACAGTAGAGTGGTGGAGGGTTGGTCTGTAGTAACAGTAGAGTGGTGGAGGGTTGGTCTGTAGTAACAGTAGAGAGGTGGAGGGTTGGTCTGTAGTAACAGTAGGGTGGTGGAGGGTTGGTCAGTAGTAACAGGGGGGAGGTGGAGGGTTGGTCTGTAGTAACAGTAGAGTGGTGGAGGGTTGGTCTGTAGTAACAGTAGAGTGGTGGAGGGTTGGTCTGTAGTAACAGGGGGGGGGGGTGGTCTGTAGTAACAGTAGAGTTGTGGAGGGTTGGTCTGTAGTAACAGGGGGGGGGTGGTGGAGGGTTGGTCTGTAGTAACAGGGGGGGGGGGGTTTGGTCTGTAGTAACAGTAGAGTGGTGGAGGGTTGGTCTGTAGTAACAGGGGGGGGGGTCTGTAGCAACAGTAGGATGGTGGAGGGTTGGTCTTTAGTAACAGTAGAGTGGTGGAGGGTTGGTCTGTAGTAACAGTAGAGTGGTGGAGGGTTGGTCTGTAGTAACAGTAGGGTGGTGGAGGGTTGGTCTGTAGTAACAGGGGAGGTGGAGGGTTGGTCTACAGTAACAGTAGGGTGGTGGAGGGTTGGTCTGTAGTAACAGGGGGGGGGGTTGGTCTGTAGTAACAGTAGAGTGGTGGAGGGTTGGTCTGTAGTAACAGTAGGGTGGTGGAGGGTTGGTCTGTAGTAACAGTAGAGTGGTGGAGGGTTGGTCTGTAGTAACAGTAGAGTGGTGGAGGGTTGGTCTGTAGTAACAGTAGAGTGGTGGAGGGTTGGTCTGTAGTAACAGGGGGGGGGGGGTGGTGGAGGGTTGGTCTGTAGTAACAGGGGGGGGGGGGTTGGTCTGTAGTAACAGTAGAGTTGTGGAGGGTTGGTCTGTAGTAACAGTAGAGAGGTGGAGGGTTGGTCTGTAGTAACAGTAGGGTGGTGGAGGGTTGGTCTGTAGTAACAGGGGGGGTGGAGGGTTTGTCTACAGTAACAGTAGGGTGGTGGAGGGTTGGTCTGTAGTAACAGGGGGGGGGGGAGGTTGGTCTGTAGTAACAGTAGAGTGGTGGAGGGTTGGTCTGTAGTAACAGTAGGGTGGTGGAGGGTTGGTCTGTAGTAACAGGGGGGGTGGAGGGTTGGTCTACAGTAACAGTAGGGTGGTGGAGGGTTGGTCTGTAGTAAAAGGGGGGGGGGGGGGGGTTGGTCTGTAGTAACAGTAGAGTGGTTGAGGGTTGGTCTGTAGTAACAGTAGAGTGGTGGAGGGTTGGTCTGTAGTAACAGTAGAGAGGTGGAGGGTTGGTCTGTAGTAATAGGGGGGTGGTGGAGGGTTGGTCTGTAGTAACAGGGGGGGTGGAGGGTTGGTCTACAGTAAAAGTAGGGTGGTGGAGGGTTGGTCTGTAGTAACAGGGGGGGGGGTTGGTCTGTAGTAACAGTAGAGTGGTGGAGGGTTGGTCTGTAGTAACAGTAGAGTGGTGGAGGGTTGGTCTGTAGTAACAGGGGGGTGGTGGAGGGTTGGTCTGTAGTAACAGTGGGGGGTGGAGGGTTGGTCTGTAGTAACAGTAGAGTGGTGGAGGGTTGGTCTGTAGTAACAGTAGAGTGGTGGAGGGTTGGTCTGTAGTAACAGGGGGTTGGTGGAGGGTTGGTCTGTAGTAACAGTAGGGGGGTGGAGGGTTGGTCTGTAGTAACAGTAGAGTGGTGGAGGGTTGGTCTGTAGTAACAGTAGAGTGGTGGAGGGTTAGTCTGTAGTAACAGGGGCTGGTGGAGGGTTGGTCTGTAGTAACAGGGGGGGGGGGGTTGGTCTGTAGTAACAGTAGAGTGGTGGAGGGTTGGTCTGTAGTAACAGTAGAGTGGTGGAGGGTTGGTCTGTAGTAACAGGGGGGTGGTGGAGGGTTGGTCTGTAGTAACAGTAGGGGGGTGGAGGGTTGGTCTGTAGTAACAGTAGAGTGGTGGAGGGTTGGTCTGTAGTAACAGTAGAGTGGTGGAGGGTTGGTCTGTAGTAACAGGGGCTGGTGGAGGGTTGGTCTGTAGTAACAGTAGGGTGGTGGAGGGTTGGTCTGTAGTAACAGGGGGGGTGGAGGGTTGGTCTGTAGTAACAGTAGGGTGGTGGAGGGTTGGTCTGTAGTAGCAGTAGGGTGGTGGAGGGTTGGTCTGTAGTAGCAGGGGGGGTGGAGGGTTGGTCTGTAGTAACAGTAGAGTGGTGGAGGGTTGGTCTACAGTAACATTAGGGTTGTGGAGGGTTGGTCTGTAGTAACAGGGGGGGTGGAGGGTTGGTCTACAGTAACAGTAGGGTAGTGGAGGGTTGGTCTGTAGTAACAGGGGGGGGGGGGGTTGGTCTGTAGTAACAATAGAGTGGTGGAGGGTTGGTCTGTAGTAACAGTAGGGTGGTGGAGGGTTGGTCTGTAGTAACAGTAGAGTGGTGGAGGGTTGGTCTGTAGTAACAGTAGAGTGGTGGAGGGTTGGTCTGTAGTAACAGTAGAGTGGTGGAGGGTTGGTCTGTAGTAACGGGGGGGGGGGGGGTGGTGGAGGGTTGGTCTGTAGTAACAGGGGGGGGGGTTGGTCTGTAGTAACAGTAGAGTTGTGGAGGGTTGGTCTGTAGTAACAGTAGAGTGGTGGAGGGTTGGTCTGTAGTAACAGTAGGGTGGTGGAGGGTTGGTCTGTAGTAACAGGGGGGGTGAAGGGTTGGTCTACAGTAACAGTAGGGTGGTGGAGGGCTGGTCTGTAGTAACAGGGGGGGGG
The DNA here is from genome assembly GCF_029448725.1 of Salvelinus fontinalis. Taxonomy (NCBI): domain Eukaryota; kingdom Metazoa; phylum Chordata; class Actinopteri; order Salmoniformes; family Salmonidae; genus Salvelinus; species Salvelinus fontinalis. The sequence goes on from NC_074694.1 coordinate 2,843,578, forward strand.
GGTTGGTCTGTAGTAACAGTAGAGTGGTGGAGGGTTTGTCTGTAGTAACAGTAGGGTGGTGGAGGGTTGGTCTGTAGTAACAGGGGGGGTGGAGGGTTGGTCTACAGTAACAGTAGGGTGGTGGAGGGTTGGTCTGTAGTAAAAGGGGGGGGGGGGGGGTTGGTCTGTAGTAACAGTAGAGTGGTTGAGGGTTGGTCTGTAGTAACAGTAGAGTGGTGGAGGGTTGGTCTGTAGTAACAGTAGAGAGGTGGAGGGTTGGTCTGTAGTAATAGGGGGGTGGTGGAGGGTTGGTCTGTAGTAACAGGGGGGGTGGAGGGTTGGTCAACAGTAACAGTAGGGTGGTGGAGGGTTGGTCTGTAGTAAAAGGGGGGGGGGGGGGTTGGTCTGTAGTAACAGTAGAGTGGTTGAGGGTTGGTCTGTAGTAACAGTAGAGTGGTGGAGGGTTGGTCTGTAGTAACAGTAGAGAGGTGGAGGGTTGGTCTGTAGTAATAGGGGGGTGGTGGAGGGTTGGTCTGTAGTAACAGGGGGGGTGGAGGGTTGGTCTACAGTAAAAGTAGGGTGGTGGAGGGTTGGTCTGTAGTAACAGGGGGGGGGGGGTTGGTCTGTAGTAACAGTAGAGTGGTGGAGGGTTGGTCTGTAGTAACAGTAGAGTGGTGGAGGGTTGGTCTGTAGTAACAGGGGGGTGGTGGAGGGTTGGTCTGTAGTAACAGTGGGGGGTGGAGGGTTGGTCTGTAGTAACAGTAGAGTGGTGGAGGGTTGGTCTGTAGTAACAGTAGAGTGGTGGAGGGTTGGTCTGTAGTAACAGGGGGGTGGTGGAGGGTTGGTCTGTAGTAACAGTAGGGGGGTGGAGGGTTGGTCTGTAGTAACAGTAGAGTGGTGGAGGGTTGGTCTGTAGTAACAGTAGAGTGGTGGAGGGTTGGTCTGTAGTAACAGGGGCTGGTGGAGGGTTGGTCTGTAGTAACAGGGGGGGGGGTTGGTCTGTAGTAGCAGTAGAGTGGTGGAGGGTTGGTCTGTAGTAACAGTAGAGTGGTGGAGGGTTGGTCTGTAGTAACAGGGGGGTGGTGGAGGGTTGGTCTGTAGTAACAGTAGGGGGGTGGAGGGTTGGTCTGTAGTAACAGTAGAGTGGTGGAGGGTTGGTCTGTAGTAACAGTAGAGTGGTGGAGGGTTGGTCTGTAGTAACAGGGGCTGGTGGAGGGTTGGTCTGTAGTAACAGTAGGGTGGTGGAGGGTTGGTCTGTAGTAACAGGGGGGGTGGAGGGTTGGTCTGTAGTAACAGTAGGGTGGTAGAGGGTTGGTCTGTAGTAGCAGTAGGGTGGTGGAGGGTTGGTCTGTAGTAACAGGGGGGGTGGAGGGTTGGTCTGTAGTAACAGTAGAGTGGTGGAGGGTTGGTCTACAGTAACATTAGGGTGGTGGAGGGTTGGTCTGTAGTAACAGGGGGGGGTGGAGGGTTGGTCTACAGTAACAGTAGGGTAGTGGAGGGTTGGTCTGTAGTAACAGGGGGGGGGGGGTTGGTCTGTAGTAACAGTAGAGTGGTGGAGGGTTGGTCTGTAGTAACAGTAGGGTGGTGGAGGGTTGGTCTGTAGTAACAGTAGAGTGGTGGAGGGTTGGTCTGTAGTAACAGTAGAGTGGTGGAGGGTTGGTCTGTAGTAACAGTAGAGTGGTGGAGGGTTGGTCTGTAGTAACGGGGGGGGGGGGGTGGTGGAGGGTTGGTCTGTAGTAACAGGGGGGGGGGGGTTGGTCTGTAGTAACAGTAGAGTTGTGGAGGGTTGGTCTGTAGTAACAGTAGAGTGGTGGAGGGTTGGTCTGTAGTAACAGTAGGGTGGTGGAGGGTTGGTCTGTAGTAACAGGGGGGGTGAAGGGTTGGTCTACAGTAACAGTAGGGTGGTGGAGGGCTGGTCTGTAGTAACAGGGGGGGGGTGGTCTGTAGTAACAGTAGAGTGGTGGAGGGTTTGTCTGTAGTAACAGTAGGGTGGTGGAGGGTTGGTCTGTAGTAACAGGGGGGGTGGAGGGTTGGTCTACAGTAACAGTAGGGTGGTGGAGGGTTGGTCTGTAGTAAAAGGGGGGGGGGGGGGTTGGTCTGTAGTAACAGTAGAGTGGTTGAGGGTTGGTCTGTAGTAACAGTAGAGTGGTGGAGGGTTGGTCTGTAGTAACAGTAGAGAGGTGGAGGGTTGGTCTGTAGTAATAGGGGGGTGGTGGAGGGTTGGTCTGTAGTAACAGGGGGGGTGGAGGGTTGGTCAACAGTAACAGTAGGGTGGTGGAGGGTTGGTCTGTAGTAACAGGGGGGGGGGGGTTGGTCTGTAGTAACAGTAGAGTGGTGGAGGGTTGGTCTGTAGTAACAGTAGAGTGGTGGAGGGTTGGTCTGTAGTAACAGGGGGGTGGTGGAGGGTTGGTCTGTAGTAACAGTAGGGGGGTGGAGGGTTGGTCTGTAGTAACAGTAGAGTGGTGGAGGGTTGGTCTGAAGTAACAGTAGAGTGGTGGAGGGTTGGTCTGTAGTAACAGGGGCTGGTGGAGGGTTGGTCTGTAGTAACAGTAGGGTGGTGGAGGGTTGGTCTGTAGTAACAGGAGGGGTGGAGGGTTGGTCTGTAGTAACAGTAGGGTGGTGGAGGGTTGGTCTGTAGTAGCAGTAGGGTGGTGGAGGGTTGGTCTGTAGTAACAGGGGGGGTGGAGGGTTGGTCTGTAGTAACAGTAGGGTGGTGGAGGGTTGGTCTACAGTAACAGTAGGGTGGTGGAGGGTTGGTCTGTAGTAACAGTAGGGTGTTGGAGGGTTGGTCTGTAGTAACAGTAGAGTGGTGGAGGGTTGGTCTGTAGTAACAGGGGAGGTGGAGGGTTGGTCTGTAGTAACAGTAGGGTGGTGGAGGGTTGGTCTACAGTAACAGTAGGGTGGTGGAGGGTTGGTCTGTAGTAACAGTAGAGTGGTGGAGGGTTGGTCTACAGTAACATTAGGGTGGTGGAGGGTTGGTCTGTAGTAACAGGGAGGGTGGAGGGTTGGTCTGTAGTAACAGTAGGGTGGTGGAGGGTTGGTCTACAGTAACAGTAGGGTGGTGGAGGGTTGGTCTGTAGTAACAGTAGAGTGTTGGAGGGTTGGTCTGTAGTAACAGTAGAGTGGTGGAGGGTTGGTCTGTAGTAACAGGGGGGGTGGAGGGTTGGTCTGTAGTAACAGTAGGGTGGTGGAGGGTTGGTCTACAGTAACAGTAGGGTGGTTGAGGGTTGGTCTGTAGTAACAGTAGAGTGATGGAGGGTTGGTCTGTAGTAACAGGGGGGAGGGTGGAGGGTTGGTCTGTGGTAACAGGGGGGGGGGGGGGTGGAACGTTGGTCTGTAGTAACAGGGGGGGTGGAGGGTTGGTCTGTAGTAACAGTAGGGTGGTGGAGGGTTGGTCTACAGTAACAGTAGGGTGGTGGAGGGTTGGTCTGTAGTAACAGTAGAGTGGTGGAGGGTTGGTCTGTAGTAACAGTAGAGTGTTGGAGGGTTGGTCTGTAGTAACAGTAGAGTGGTGGAGGGTTGCTCTGTAGTAACAGGGGAGGTGGAGGGTTGGTCTGTAGTAACAGTAGGGTGGTGGAGAGTTGGTCTACAGTAACAGTAGGGTGGTGGAGGGTTGGTCTGTAGTAACAGTAGAGTGGTGGAGGGTTGGTCTGTAGTAACAGGGGGGAGGGTGGAGGGTTGGTCTGTAGTAACAGGCGGGGGGGGGGTGGAACGTTGGTCTGTAGTAACAGGGGGGGGGGGGTTGGTCTACAGTAACAGTAGGGTGGTGGAGGGTTGGTCTGTAGCAACAGGGGGGGTGGAGGGTTGGTCTGTAGTAACAGGGGGTTGGTGGAGGGTTGGTCTGTAGTAACAGGGGGGGGTGGAGGGTTGGTCTGTAGTAACAGTAGAGTGGTGGAGGGTTGGTCTGTAGTAACAGGGGGGGTGGAGGGTTGGTCTGTAGTAACAGGCGGGTGGTGGAGGGTTGGTCTGTAGTAACAGTAGAGTGGTGGAGGGTTGGTCTGTAGTAACAGTAGAGTAGTGGAGGGTTGGTCTGTAGTAACAGGGGGGGGGTGGAGGGTTGGTCTGTAGTAACAGTAGGGTGGTGGAGGGTTGGTCTGTAGTAACAGTAGGGTAGTGGAGGGTTGGTCTGTAGTAACAGGGTGGTGGAGGGTTGTTCTGTAGTAATAGGATGGTGGAGGGTTGGTCTGTAGTAACAGTAGAGTGGTGGAGGGTTGGTCTGTAGTAACAGGAGAGTGGTGGAGGGTTGGTCTGCAGTAACAGGGGGGGTGGTGGAGGGTTGGTCTGTAGTAACAGGGTGGTGGAGGGTTGGTCTGTAGTAACAGGGGGGGGTGGAGGGTTGGTCTACAGTAACAGTAGGGTAGTGGAGGGTTGGTCTGTAGTAACAGGGGGGGGGGGGGGGTTGGTCTGTAGTAACAGTAGAGTGGTGGAGGGTTGGTCTGTAGTAACAGTAGGGTGGTGGAGGGTTGGTCTGTAGTAACAGTAGAGTGGTGGAGGGTTGGTCTGTAGTAACAGTAGAGTGGTGGAGGGTTGGTCTGTAGTAACAGTAGAGTGGTGGAGGGTTGGTCTGTAGTAACGGGGGGGGGGGGTGGTGGAGGGTTGGTCTGTAGTAACAGGGGGGGGGGGGGTTGGTCTGTAGTAACAGTAGAGTTGTGGAGGGTTGGTCTGTAGTAACAGTAGAGTGGTGGAGGGTTGGTCTGTAGTAACAGTAGGGTGGTGGAGGGTTGGTCTGTAGTAACAGGGGGGGTGAAGGGTTGGTCTACAGTAACAGTAGGGTGGTGGAGGGCTGGTCTGTAGTAACAGGGGGGGGGGTTGGTCTGTAGTAACAGTAGAGTGGTGGAGGGTTTGTCTGTAGTAACAGTAGGGTGGTGGAGGGTTGGTCTGTAGTAACAGGGGGGGTGGAGGGTTGGTCTACAGTAACAGTAGGGTGGTGGAGGGTTGGTCTGTAGTAAAAGGGGGGGGGGGTTGGTCTGTAGTAACAGTAGAGTGGTTGAGGGTTGGTCTGTAGTAACAGTAGAGTGGTGGAGGGTTGGTCTGTAGTAACAGTAGAGAGGTGGAGGGTTGGTCTGTAGTAATAGGGGGGTGGTGGAGGGTTGGTCTGTAGTAACAGGGGGGGTGGAGGGTTGGTCAACAGTAACAGTAGGGTGGTGGAGGGTTGGTCTGTAGTAACAGGGGGGGGGGTTGGTCTGTAGTAACAGTAGAGTGGTGGAGGGTTGGTCTGTAGTAACAGTAGAGTGGTGGAGGGTTGGTCTGTAGTAACAGGGGGGTGGTGGAGGGTTGGTCTGTAGTAACAGTAGGGGGGTGGAGGGTTGGTCTGTAGTAACAGTAGAGTGGTGGAGGGTTGGTCTGAAGTAACAGTAGAGTGGTGGAGGGTTGGTCTGTAGTAACAGGGGCTGGTGGAGGGTTGGTCTGTAGTAACAGTAGGGTGGTGGAGGGTTGGTCTGTAGTAACAGGAGGGGTGGAGGGTTGGTCTGTAGTAACAGTAGGGTGGTGGAGGGTTGGTCTGTAGTAGCAGTAGGGTGGTGGAGGGTTGGTCTGTAGTAACAGGGGGGGTGGAGGGTTGGTCTGTAGTAACAGTAGGGTGGTGGAGGGTTGGTCTACAGTAACAGTAGGGTGGTGGAGGGTTGGTCTGTAGTAACAGTAGGGTGTTGGAGGGTTGGTCTGTAGTAACAGTAGAGTGGTGGAGGGTTGGTCTGTAGTAACAGGGGAGGTGGAGGGTTGGTCTGTAGTAACAGTAGGGTGGTGGAGGGTTGGTCTACAGTAACAGTAGGGTGGTGGAGGGTTGGTCTGTAGTAACAGTAGAGTGGTGGAGGGTTGGTCTACAGTAACATTAGGGTGGTGGAGGGTTGGTCTGTAGTAACAGGGAGGGTGGAGGGTTGGTCTGTAGTAACAGTAGGGTGGTGGAGGGTTGGTCTACAGTAACAGTAGGGTGGTGGAGGGTTGGTCTGTAGTAACAGTAGAGTGTTGGAGGGTTGGTCTGTAGTAACAGTAGAGTGGTGGAGGGTTGGTCTGTAGTAACAGGGGGGGTGGAGGGTTGGTCTGTAGTAACAGTAGGGTGGTGGAGGGTTGGTCTACAGTAACAGTAGGGTGGTTGAGGGTTGGTCTGTAGTAACAGTAGAGTGATGGAGGGTTGGTCTGTAGTAACAGGGGGGAGGGTGGAGGGTTGGTCTGTGGTAACAGGGGGGGGGGGGGGTGGAACGTTGGTCTGTAGTAACAGGGGGGGTGGATGGTTGGTCTGTAGTAACAGTAGGGTGGTGGAGGGTTGGTCTACAGTAACAGTAGGGTGGTGGAGGGTTGGTCTGTAGTAACAGTAGAGTGGTGGAGGGTTGGTCTGTAGTAACAGTAGAGTGTTGGAGGGTTGGTCTGTAGTAACAGTAGAGTGGTGGAGGGTTGCTCTGTAGTAACAGGGGAGGTGGAGGGTTGGTCTGTAGTAACAGTAGGGTGGTGGAGAGTTGGTCTACAGTAACAGTAGGGTGGTGGAGGGTTGGTCTGTAGTAACAGTAGAGTGGTGGAGGGTTGGTCTGTAGTAACAGGGGGGAGGGTGGAGGGTTGGTCTGTAGTAACAGGCGGGGGGGGGGTGGAACGTTGGTCTGTAGTAACAGGGGGGGGGGTTGGTCTACAGTAACAGTAGGGTGGTGGAGGGTTGGTCTGTAGCAACAGGGGGGGTGGAGGGTTGGTCTGTAGTAACAGGGGGTTGGTGGAGGGTTGGTCTGTAGTAACAGGGGGGGGTGGAGGGTTGGTCTGTAGTAACAGTAGAGTGGTGGAGGGTTGGTCTGTAGTAACAGGGGGGGTGGAGGGTTGGTCTGTAGTAACAGGCGGGTGGTGGAGGGTTGGTCTGTAGTAACAGTAGAGTGGTGGATGGTTGGTCTGTAGTAACAGTAGAGTAGTGGAGGGTTGGTCTGTAGTAACAGGGGGGGGGTGGAGGGTTGGTCTGTAGTAACAGTAGGGTGGTGGAGGGTTGGTCTGTAGTAACAGTAGGGTAGTGGAGGGTTGGTCTGTAGTAACAGGGTGGTGGAGGGTTGTTCTGTAGTAATAGGATGGTGGAGGGTTGGTCTGTAGTAACAGTAGAGTGGTGGAGGGTTGGTCTGTAGTAACAGGAGAGTGGTGGAGGGTTGGTCTGCAGTAACAGGGGGGGTGGTGGAGGGTTGGTCTGTAGTAACAGGGTGGTGGAGGGTTGGTCTGTAGTAACAGGATGGTGGAGGGTTGGTCTGTAGTAACAGGGGGTTGGTGGAGGGTTGGTCTGTAGTAACAGGGGGGGGTGGAGGGTTGGTCTGTAGTAACAGTAGAGTGGTGGAGGGTTGGTCTGTAGTAACAGGGGGGGTGGAGGGTTGGTCTGTAGTAACAGGGGGGTGGTGGAGGGTTGGTCTGTAGTAACAGTAGAGTGGTGGAGGGTTGGTCTGTAGTAACAGGGGGTTGGTGGAGGGTTGGTCTGTTGTAACAGGGGGGGGTGGAGGGTTGGTCTGTAGTAACAGTAGAGTGGTGGAGGGTTGGTCTGTAGTAACAGGGGGGGTAGAGGGTTGGTCTGTAGTAACAGTAGAGTGGTGGAGGGTTGGTCTGTAGTAACAGGGGGGTGGTGGAGGGTTGGTCTGTAGTGACAGTAGAGTGGTGGAGGGTTGGTCTGTAGTAACAGTAGAGTGGTGGAGGGTTGGTCTGTAGTAACAGTAGAGTGGTGGAGGGTTGGTCTGTAGTAACAGGGTGGTGGAGGGTTGGTCTGTAGTAACAGGGGGTTGGTGGAGGGTTGGTCTGTAGTAACAGGGGGGGGGTGGAGGGTTGGTCTGTAGTCATAGTAGAGTGGTGGAGGGTTGGTCTGTAGTAACAGGGGGGGTGGAGGGTTGGTCTGTAGTAACAGGGGGGTGGTGGAGGGTTGGTCTGTAGTAACAGTAGAGTGGTGGAGGGTTGGTCTGCAGTAACAGGGGGGGGGTGGAGGGTTGGTCTGTAGTAACAGGGGGGGTGGAGGGTTGGTCTGTAGTAACAGGGGGGGTGGAGGGTTGGTCTGTAGTAACAGTAGGGTGGTGGAGGGTTGGTCTGTAGTAACAGTAGAGTGGTGGAGGGTTGGTCTGTAGTAATAGGATGGTGGAGGGTTGGTCTGTAGTAACAGTAGAGTGGTGGAGGGTTGGTCTGTAGTAACAGGAGAGTGGTGGAGGGTTGGTCTGCAGTAACAGGGTGGTGGAGGGTTGGTCTGTAGTAACAGGATGGTGGAGGGTTGGTCTGTAGTAACAGTAGAGTAGTGGAGGGTTGGTCTGTAGTAACAGGAGAGTGGTGGAGGGTTGGTCTGCAGTAACAGGGGGGTTGGTGGAGGGTTGTTCTGTAGTAACAGGGTGGTGGAGGGTTGGTCTGTAGTAACAGGATGGTGGAGGGTTGGTCTGTAGTAACAGGGGGTTGGTGGAGGGTTGGTCTGTAGTAACAGGGGGGGTGGAGGGTTGGTCTGTAGTAACAGGGGGGTGGTGGAGGGTTGGTCTGTAGTAACAGTAGAGTGGTGGAGGGTTGGTCTGTAGTAACAGTAGAGTAGTGGAGGGTTGGTCTGTAGTAACAGGGGGGGGTGGAGGGTTGGTCTGTAGTAACAGGGGGGGTGGAGGGTTGGTCTGTAGTAACAGGGGGGGTGGAGGGTTGGTCTGTAGTAACAGTAGGGTGGTGGAGGGTTGGTCTGTAGTAACAGTAGAGTGGTGGAGGGTTGGTCTGTAGTAATAGGATGGTGGAGGGTTGGTCTGTAGTAACAGTAGAGTGGTGGAGGGTTGGTCTGTAGTAACAGGAGAGTGGTGGAGGGTTGGTCTGCAGTAACAGGGTGGTGGAGGGTTGGTCTGTAGTAACAGGATGGTGGAGGGTTGGTCTGTAGTAACAGTAGAGTAGTGGAGGGTTGGTCTGTAGTAACAGGAGAGTGGTGGAGGGTTGGTCTGCAGTAACAGGGGGGGTGGTGGAGGGTTGGTCTGTAGTAACAGGGTGGTGGAGGGTTGGTCTGTAGTAACAGGATGGTGGAGGGTTGGTCTGTAGTAACAGTAGAGTAGTGGAGGGTTGGTCTGTAGTAACAGTAGAGGGGTGGAGGGTTGGTCTGTAGTAACAGGGGGGGTAGAGGGTTGGTCTGTAGTAACAGTAGAGTGGTGGAGGGTTGGTCTGTAGTAACAGGGGGTTGGTGGAGGGTTGGTCTGTAGTAACAGTAGAGTGGTGGAGGGTTGGTCTGTAGTAACAGTAGAGTGGTGGAGGGTTGGTCTGTAGTAACAGTAGAGTGGTGGAGGGTTGGTCTGTAGTAACAGGGTGGTGGAGGGTTGGTCTGTAGTAACAGGGGGTTGGTGGAGGGTTGGTCTGTAGTAACAGGGGGGGGGGTGGAGGGTTGGTCTGTAGTAACAGTAGAGTGGTGGAGGGTTGGTCTGTAGTAACAGGGGGGGTGGAGGGTTGGTCTGTAGTAACAGGGGGGTGGTGGAGGGTTGGTCTGTAGTAACAGTAGAGTGGTGGAGGGTTGGTCTGTAGTAACAGTAGAGTAGTGGAGGGTTGGTCTGTAGTAACAGGGGGGGTGGAGGGTTGGTCTGTAGTAACAGGGGGGGTGGAGGGTTGGTCTGTAGTAACAGGGGGGGGTGGAGGGTTGGTCTTTAGTAACAGTAGGGTGGTGGAGGGTTGGTCTGTAGTAACAGTAGAGTGGTGGAGGGTTGGTCTGTAGTAACAGGGGGGGGTGGAGGGTTGGTCTGTAGTAACAGTAGGGTGGTGGAGGGTTGGTCTGTAGTAACAGTAGGGTAGTGGAGGGTTGGTCTGTAGTAACAGTAGAGTGGTGGAGGGTTGGTCTGTAGTAACAGGGGGTTGGTGGAGGGTTGGTCTGTAGTAACAGGGGGGGTGGAGGGTTGGTCTGTAGTAACAGTAGAGTGGTGGAGGGTTGGTCTGTAGTAACAGGGGGGGTGGAGGGTTGGTCTGTAGTAACAGGGGGGTGGTGGAGGGTTGGTCTGTAGTAACAGTAGAGTGGTGGAGGGTTGGTCTGTAGTAACAGTAGAGTAGTGGAGGGTTGGTCTGTAGTAACAGGGGGGGTGGAGGGTTGGTCTGTAGTAACAGGGGGGGTGGAGGGTTGGTCTGTAGTAACAGGGGGGGGTGGAGGGTTGGTCTGTAGTAACAGTAGGGTGGTGGAGGGTTGGTCTGTAGTAACAGTAGAGTGGTGGAGGGTTGATCTGTAGTAACAGGGGGGGGTGGAGGGTTGGTCTGTAGTAACAGTAGGGTGGTGGAGGGTTGGTCTGTAGTAACAGTAGAGTGGTGGAGGGTTGGTCTGTAGTAACAGGGTGGTGGAGGGTTGTTCTGTAGTAACAGGGTGGTGGAGGGTTGGTCTGTAGTAACAGGAGGGGTGGTGGAGGGTTGGTCTGTAGTAACAGGAGGGGTGGTGGAGGGTTGGTCTGTAGTAACAGGGTGGTGGAGGGTTGGTCTGTAGTAACAGGATGGTGGAGGGTTGGTCTGTAGTAACAGTAGAGTAGTGGAGGGCTGGTCTGTAGTAACAGTAGAGGGGTGGAGGGTTGGTCTGTAGTAACAGGGGGGTAGAGGGTTGGTCTGTAGTAACAGTAGAGTGGTGTAGGGTTGGTCTGTAGTAACAGGGGGGTGGTGGAGGGTTGGTCTGTAGTAACAGTAGAGTGGTGGAGGGTTGGTCTGTAGTAACAGTAGAGTGGTGGAGGGTTGGTCTGTAGTAACAGTAGAGTGGTGGAGGGTTGGTCTGTAGTAACAGGGGGGTAGTGGAGGGTTGGTCTGTAGTAACAGGGGGGTGGAGGGTTGGTCTGTAGTAACAGGGGGGGGGGGGGTTGGTCTGTAGTAACAGTAGAGTGGTGGAGGGTTGGCCTGTAGTAACAGGGGGGTGGTGGAGGGTTGGTCTGTAGTAACAGGGGGGGGGGGGGGGGGGGTGGAGGGTTGGTCTGTAGTAACAGGGGGGTAGTGGAGGGTTGGTCTGTAGTAACAGGGGGGTGGAGGGTTGGTCTGTAGTAACAGGGGGGGGGGGGGGGTTGGTCTGTAGTAACAGTAGAGTGGTGGAGGGTTGGTCTGTAGTAACAGTAGAGTGGTGGAGGGTTGGTCTGTAGTAACAGGGTGGTGGAGGGTTGTTCTGTAGTAACAGGGTGGTGGAGGGTTGGTCTGTAGTAACAGGAGGGGTGGTGGAGGGTTGGTCTGTAGTAACAGGAGGGGTGGTGGAGGGTTGGTCTGTAGTAACAGGGTGGTGGAGGGTTGGTCTGTAGTAACAGGATGGTGGAGGGTTGGTCTGTAGTAACAGTAGAGTAGTGGAGGGTTGGTCTGTAGTAACAGTAGAGGGGTGGAGGGTTGGTCTGTAGTAACAGGGGGGTAGAGTGTTGGTCTGTAGTAACAGTAGAGTGGTGTAGGGTTGGTCTGTAGTAACAGGGGGGTGGTGGAGGGTTGGTCTGTAGTAACAGTAGAGTGGTGGAGGGTTGGTCTGTAGTAACAGTAGAGTGGTGGAGGGTTGGTCTGTAGTAACAGTAGAGTGGTGGAGGGTTGGTCTGTAGTAACAGGGGGGTAGTGGAGGGTTGGTCTGTAGTAACAGGGGGGTGGAGGGTTGGTCTGTAGTAACAGGGGGGGGGGGGTTGGTCTGTAGTAACAGTAGAGTGGTGGAGGGTTGGCCTGTAGTAACAGGGGGGTGGTGGAGGGTTGGTCTGTAGTAACAGGGGGGGGGGGGGGGGTGGAGGGTTGGTCTGTAGTAACAGGGGGGTAGTGGAGGGTTGGTCTGTAGTAACAGGGGGGTGGAGGGTTGGTCTGTAGTAACAGGGGGGGGGGGGGGGGGTTGGTCTGTAGTAACAGTAGAGTGGTGGAGGGTTGGCCTGTAGTAACAGGGGGGTGGTGGAGGGTTGGTCTGTAGTAACAGGGGGGGGGGGGGGGGTGGAGGGTTGGTCTGTAGCAACAGTAGAGTGGTGGAGGGTTGGTCTGTAGTAACGGGGGGGGGGTGGAGGGTTGGTCTGTAGTAACAGTAGAGTGGTGGAGGGTTGGTCTGTAGTAACAGTAGAGTGGTGGAGGGTTGGTCTATAGTAACAGTAGGGAGGTGGAGGGTTGGTCTGTAGTAACAGGGGGGAGGTGGAGGGTTGGTCTGTAGTAACAGTAGAGTGTTGGAGGGTTGGTCTGTAGTAACAGTAGAGTGGTGGAGGGTTGGTCTGTAGTAACAGTAGGGTGGTGGAGGGTTGGTCTGTAGTAACAGTAGAGTGGTGGAGGGTTGGTCTGTAGTAACAGTAGGGTGGTGGAGGGTTGGTCTGTAGTAACAGTAGGGTGGTGGAGGGTTGGTCTGTAGTAACAGTAGGGTGGTGGAGGGTTGGTCTGTAGTAACAGTAGAGTGTTGGAGGGTTGGTCTGTAGTAACAGTAGGGTGGTGGAGGGTTGGTCTGTAGTAACAGTAGGGTGGTGGAGGGTTGGTCTGTAGTAACAGTAGGGTGGTGGAGGGTTGGTCTGTAGTAACAGTAGGGTGGTGGAGGGTTGGTCTGTAGTAACAGTAGAGTGGTGGAGGGTTGGTCTGTAGTAACAGTAGGGTGGTAGAGGGTTGGTCTGTAGTAACAGGGGGGGGGGGTTGGTCTGTAGAAACAGGGGGGGGTTGGTCTGTAGTAACAGGGGGGGGGTTGGTCTGTAGTAACAGTAGGGTGGTGGAGGGTTGGTCTGTAGTAACAGGGGGGGGGGGTTGGTCTGTAGTAACAGTAGAGTGGTGGAGGGTTGGTCTGTAGTAACAGGGGGGTAGAGGGTTGGTCTGTAGTAACAGTAGAGTAGTGGAGGGTTGGTCTGTAGTAACAGTAGAGGGGTGGAGGGTTGGTCTGTAGTAACAGGGGGGTAGAGGGTTGGTCTGTAGTAACAGTAGAGTGGTGTAGGGTTGGTCTGTAGTAACAGGGGGGTGGTGGAGGGTTGGTCTGTAGTAACAGTAGAGTGGTGGAGGGTTGGTCTGTAGTACCAGTAGAGTGGTGGAGGGTTGGTCTGTAGTAACAGTAGAGTGGTGGAGGGTTTGTCTGTAGTAACAGGGGGGTAGTGGAGGGTTGGTCTGTAGTAACAGGGGGGTGGAGGGTTGGTCTGTAGTAACAGGGGGGGGGGGTTGGTCTGTAGTAACAGTAGAGTGGTGGAGGGTTGGTCTGTAGTAACAGGGGGGGGGGGGGTGGAGGGTTGGTCTGTAGTAACAGTAGAGTGGTGGAGGGTTGGTCTGTAGTAACGGGGGGGGGTGGAGGGTTGGTCTGTAGTAACAGTAGAGTGGTGGAGGGTTGGTCTGTAGTAACAGTAGAGTGGTGGAGGGTTGGTCTATAGTAACAGTAGGGAGGTGGAGGGTTGGTCTGTAGTAACAGGGGGGAGGTGGAGGGTTGGTCTGTAGTAACAGTAGAGTGTTTGAGGGTTGGTCTGTAGTAACAGTAGAGTGGTGGAGGGTTGGTCTGTAGTAACAGTAGGGTGGTGGAGGGTTGGTCTGTAGTAACAGTAGAGTGGTGGAGGGTTGGTCTGTAGTAACAGTAGGGTGGTGGAGGGTTGGTCTGTAGTAACAGTAGGGTGGTGGAGGGTTGGTCTGTAGTAACAGTAGGGTGGTGGAGGGTTGGTCTGTAGTAACAGTAGGGTGGTGGAGGGTTGGTCTGTAGTAACAGTAGAGTGTTGGAGGGTTGGTCTGTAGTAACAGTAGGGTGGTGGAGGGTTGGTCTGTAGTAACAGTAGGGTGGTGGAGGGTTGGTCTGTAGTAACAGTAGGGTGGTGGAGGGTTGGTCTGTAGTAACAGTAGGGTGGTGGAGGGTTGGTCTGTAGTAACAGTAGAGTGGTGGAGGGTTGGTCTGTAGTAACAGTAGGGTGGTGGAGGGTTGGTCTGTAGTAACAGGGGGGGGGGGGTTGGTCTGTAGAAACAGGGGGGGGGTTGGTCTGTAGTAACAGGGGGGGGGGGTTGGTCTGTAGTAACAGTAGGGTGGTGGAGGGTTGGTCTGTAGTAACAGGGGGGGGGGTTGGTCTGTAGTAACAGTAGAGTGGTGGAGGGTTGGTCTGTAGTAACAGGGGGGTAGAGGGTTGGTCTGTAGTAACAGTAGAGTGGTGTAGGGTTGGTCTGTAGTAACAGGGGGGTGGTGGGGGGTTGGTCTGTAGTAACAGTAGAGTGGTGGAGGGTTGGTCTGTAGTAACAGTAGAGTGGTGGAGGGTTGGTCTGTAGTAACAGTAGAGTGGTGGAGGGTTGGTCTGTAGTAACAGGGGGGTAGTGGAGGGTTGGCCTGTAGTAACAGGGGGGTGGAGGGTTGGTCTGTAGTAACAGGGGGGGGGGGGGTTGGTCTGTAGTAACAGTAGAGTGGTGGAGGGTTGGCCTGTAGTAACAGGGGGGTGGTGGAGGGTTGGTCTGTATTAACAGGGGGGGGGGGGTGGAGGGTTGGTCTGTAGTAACAGTAGAGTGGTGGAGGGTTGGTCTGTAGTAACGGGGGGGGGGGTGGAGGGTTGGTCTGTAGTAACAGTAGAGTGGTGGAGGGTTGGTCTGTAGTAACAGTAGAGTGGTGGAGGGTTGGTCTATAGTAACAGTAGGGAGGTGGAGGGTTGGTCTGTAGTAACAGTAGAGTGGTGGAGGGTTGGTCTGTAGTAACAGGGGGGAGGTGGAGGGTTGGTCTGTTGTAACAGTAGAGTGTTGGAGGGTTGGTCTGTAGTAACAGTAGAGTGGTGGAGGGTTGGTCTGTAGTAACAGTAGGGTGGTGGAGGGTTGGTCTGTAGTAACAGTAGAGTGGTGGAGGGTTGGTCTGTAGTAACAGTAGGGTGGTGGAGGGTTGGTCTGTAGTAACAGTAGGGTGGTGGAGGGTTGGTCTGTAGTAACAGTAGAGTGGTGGAGGGTTGGTTTTGTAGTAACAGTAGGGTGGTGGAGGGTTGGTCTATAGTAACAGTAGGGAGGTGGAGGGTTGGTCTGTAGTAACAGTAGAGTGGTGGAGGGTTGGTCTGTAGTAACAGTAGGGTGGTGGAGGGTTGGTCTGTAGTAACAGGGGGGGGGGGGGGTTGGTCTGTAGAAACAGGGGGGGGGGGGGGTCTGTAGTAACAGGGGGGGGGGGTGGTCTGTAGTAACAGTAGAGTGGTGGAGGGTTGGTCTGTAGTAACAGGGGGGTAGAGGGTTGGTCTGTAGTAACAGTAGAGTGGTGTAGGGTTGGTCTGTAGTAACAGGGGGGTGGTGGAGGGTTGGTCTGTAGTAACAGTAGAGTGGTGGAGGGTTGGTCTGTAGGAACAGTAGAGTGGTGGAGGGTTGGTCTGTAGTAACAGTAGAGTGGTGGAGGGTTGGTCTGTAGTAACAGGGGGGTAGTGGAGGGTTGGTCTGTAGTAACAGGGGGGTGGAGGGTTGGTCTGTAGTAACAGGGGGGGGGGGGGTTGGTCTGTAGTAACAGTAGAGTGGTGGAGGGTTGGCCTGTAGTAACAGGGGGGTGGTGTAGGGTTGGTCTGTAGTAACAGGGGGGGGGAGTGGAGGGTTGGTCTGTAGTAACAGTAAAGTGGTGGAGGGTTGGTCTGTAGTAACGGGGGGGGGGTGGAGGGTTGGTCTGTAGTAACAGTAGAGTGGTGGAGGGTTGGTCTGTAGTAACAGTAGAGTGCTGGAGGGTTGGTCTATAGTAACAGTAGAGTGGTGGAGGGTTGGTCTGTAGTAACAGGGGGGAGGTGGAGGGTTGGTCTGTTGTAACAGTAGAGTGTTGGAGGGTTGGTCTGTAGTAACAGTAGAGTGGTGGAGGGTTGGTCTGTAGTAACAGTAGGGTGGTGGAGGGTTGGTCTGTAGTAACAGTAGAGTGGTGGAGGGTTGGTCTGTAGTAACAGTAGGGTGGTGGAGGGTTGGTCTGTAGTAACAGTAGGGTGGTGGAGGGTTGGTCTGTAGTAACAGTAGGGTGGTGGAGGGTTGGTCTGTAGTAACAGTAGAGTGGTGGAGGGTTGGTCTGTAGTAACAGTAGGGTGGTGGAGGGTTGGTCTGTAGTAACAGGGGGGGGGGGTTGGTCTGTAGAAACAGGGGGGGGGGGGGTTGGTCTGTAGTAACAGGGGGGGGGGGTTGGTCTGTAGTAACAGTAGGGTGGTGGAGGGTTGGTCTGTAGTAACAGGGGGGGGGGGGTTGGTCTGTAGTAACAGTAGAGTGGTGGAGGGTTGGTCTGCAGTAACAGGGGGGGTGGAGGGTTGGTCTGTAGTAACAGTAGGGTGGTGGAGGGTTGGTCTGTAGTAACAGTAGAGTGGTGGAGGGTTGGTCTGTAGTAACAGGGGGGGTTGGTCTGTAGTAACAGTAGAGAGGTGGTAGGGTTGGTCTGTAGTAACAGGGGGGGTGGAGGGTTGGTCTGTAGTAACAGTAGGGTGGTGGAGGGTTGGTCTGTAGTAACAGGGGGGGGGGGTTGGTCTGTAGTAACAGTAGAGAGGTGGTAGGGTTGGTCTGTAGTAACAGGGGGGTGGTGGAGGGTTGGTCTGTAGTAACAGTAGAGTGGTGTAGGGTTGGTCTGTAGTAACAGTAGAGTGGTGGAGGGTTGGTCTGTAGTAACAGTAGAGAGGTGGAGGGTTGGTCTGTAGTAACAGTAGAGTTGTGGAGGGTTGGTCTGTAGTAACAGGGGGGAGGTGGAGGGTTGGTCTGTAGTAACAGTAGAGTGGTGGAGGGTTGGTCTGTAGTAACAGTAGAGTGGTGGAGGGTTGGTCTGTAGTAACAGGGGGGGGGGGTGGAGGGTTGGTCTGTAGTAACAGTAGGGTGGTGGAGGGTTGGTCTGTAGTAACAGGGGGGGGGGGGGGGGTTGGTCTGTAGTAACAGTAGAGTGGTGGAGGGTTGGCCTGTAGTAACAGGGGGGTGGTGGAGGGTTGGTCTGTAGTAACAGGGGGGGGGGGGGGGGGGGAGGGTTGGTCTGTAGTAACAGGGGGGTAGTGGAGGGTTGGTCTGTAGTAACAGGGGGGTGGAGGGTTGGTCTGTAGTAACAGGGGGGGGGGTTGGTCTGTAGTAACAGTAGTGGTGGAGGGTTGGCCTGTAGTAACAGGGGGGTGGTGGAGGGTTGGTCTGTAGTAACAGGGGGGGGGGGGGGGGGGTGGAGGGTTGGTCTGTAGCAACGGTAGAGTGGTGGAGGGTTGGTCTGTAGTAACGGGGGGGGGGTGGAGGGTTGGTCTGTAGTAACAGTAGAGTGGTGGAGGGTTGGTCTGTAGTAACAGTAGAGTGGTGGAGGGTTGGTCTATAGTAACAGTAGGGAGGTGGAGGGTTGGTCTGTAGTAACAGGGGGGAGGTGGAGGGTTGGTCTGTAGTAACAGTAGAGTGTTGGAGGGTTGGTCTGTAGTAACAGTAGAGTGGTGGAGGGTTGGTCTGTAGTAACAGTAGGGTGGTGGAGGGTTGGTCTGTAGTAACAGTAGAGTGGTGGAGGGTTGGTCTGTAGTAACAGTAGGGTGGTGGAGGGTTGGTCTGTAGTAACAGTAGGGTGGTGGAGGGTTGGTCTGTAGTAACAGTAGGGTGGTGGAGGGTTGGTCTGTAGTAACAGTAGAGTGTTGGAGGGTTGGTCTGTAGTAACAGTAGGGTGGTGGAGGGTTGGTCTGTAGTAACAGTAGGGTGGTGGAGGGTTGGTCTGTAGTAACAGTAGGGTGGTGGAGGATTGGTCTGTAGTAACAGTAGGGTGGTGGAGGGTTGGTCTGTAGTAACAGTAGAGTGGTGGAGGGTTGGTCTGTAGTAACAGTAGGGTGGTAGAGGGTTGGTCTGTAGTAACAGGGGGGGGGGGTTGGTCTGTAGAAACAGGGGGGGGGGTTGGTCTGTAGTAACAGGGGGGGGGGTTGGTCTGTAGTAACAGTAGGGTGGTGGAGGGTTGGTCTGTAGTAACAGGGGGGGGGGGGGTTGGTCTGTAGTAACAGTAGAGTGGTGGAGGGTTGGTCTGTAGTAACAGGGGGGTAGAGGGTTGGTCTGTAGTAACAGTAGAGTAGTGGAGGGTTGGTCTGTAGTAACAGTAGAGGGGTGGAGGGTTGGTCTGTAGTAACAGGGGGGTAGAGGGTTGGTCTGTAGTAACAGTAGAGTGGTGTAGGGTTGGTCTGTAGTAACAGGGGGGTGGTGGAGGGTTGGTCTGTAGTAACAGTAGAGTGGTGGAGGGTTGGTCTGTAGTAACAGTAGAGTGGTGGAGGGTTGGTCTGTAGTAACAGTAGAGTGGTGGAGGGTTTGTCTGTAGTAACAGGGGGGTAGTGGAGGGTTGGTCTGTAGTAACAGGGGGGTGGAGGGTTGGTCTGTAGTAACAGGGGGGGGGGGGGGGTTGGTCTGTAGTAACAGTAGAGTGGTGGAGGGTTGGCCTGTAGTAACAGGGGGGTGGTGGAGGGTTGGTCTGTAGTAACAGGGGGGGGGAGGGTGGAGGGTTGGTCTGTAGTAACAGTAGAGTGGTGGAGGGTTGGTCTGTAATAACGGGGGGGGGGTGGAGGGTTGGTCTGTAGTAACAGTAGAGTGGTGGAGGGTTGGTCTGTAGTAACAGTAGGGTGGTGGAGGGTTGGTCTGTAGTAACAGTAGAGTGGTGGAGGGTTGGTCTGTAGTAACAGTAGGGTGGTGGAGGGTTGGTCTGTAGTAACAGTATGGTGGTGGAGGGTTGGTCTGTAGTAACAGTAGGGTGGTGGAGGGTTGGTCTGTAGTAACAGTAGAGTGTTGGAGGGTTGGTCTGTAGTAACAGTAGGGTGGTGGAGGGTTGGTCTGTAGTAACAGTAGGGTGGTGGAGGGTTGGTCTGTAGTAACAGTAGGGTGGTGGAGGGTTGGTCTGTAGTAACAGTAGGGTGGTGGAGGGTTGGTCTGTAGTAACAGTAGAGTGGTGGAGGGTTGGTCTGTAGTAACAGTAGGGTGGTGGAGGGTTGGTCTGTAGTAAACGGGGGGGGGGGTTGGTCTGTGGAAACAGGGGGGTGGTGGAGGGTTGGTCTGTAGTAACAGGGGGGGGGGGGTTGGTCTGTAGTAACAGTAGAGTGGTGGAGGGTTGGTCTGTAGTAACAGGGGGGTAGAGGGTTGGTCTGTAGTAACAGTAGAGTGGTGTAGGGTTGGTCTGTAGTAACAGGGGGGTGGTGGGGGGTTGGTCTGTAGTAACAGTAGAGTGGTGGAGGGTTGGTCTGTAGTAACAGTAGAGTGGTGGAGGGTTGGTCTGTAGTAACAGTAGAGTGGTGGAGGGTTGGTCTGTAGTAACAGGGGGGTAGTGGAGGGTTGGTCTGTAGTAACAGGGGGGTGGAGGGTTGGTCTGTAGTAACAGGGGGGGGGGGGGGGGGTTGGTCTGTAGTAACAGTAGAGTGGTGGAGGGTTGGCCTGTAGTAACAGGGGGGTGGTGGAGGGTTGGTCTGTATTAACAGGGGGGGGGGGGGGGGGGGGTGGAGGGTTGGTCTGTAGTAACAGTAGAGTGGTGGAGGGTTGGTCTGTAGTAACAGTAGAGTGGTGGAGGGTTGGTCTATAGTAACAGTAGGGAGGTGGAGGGTTGGTCTGTAGTAACAGTAGAGTGGTGGAGGGTTGGTCTGTAGTAACAGTAGGGTGGTGGAGGGTTGGTCTGTAGTAACAGTAGGGTGGTGGAGGGTTGGTCTGTAGTAACAGTAGGGTGGTGGAGGGTTGGTCTGTAGTAACAGTAGAGTGGTGGAGGGTTGGTCTGTAGTAACAGTAGGGTGGTGGAGGGTTGGTCTATAGTAACAGTAGGGAGGTGGAGGGTTGGTCTGTAGTAACAGTAGAGTGGTGGAGGGTTGGTCTGTAGTAACAGTAGGGTGGTGGAGGGTTGGTCTGTAGTAACAGGGGGGGGGGGGTTGGTCTGTAGAAACAGGGGGGGGGGGGTGGTCTGTAGTAACAGGGGGGGGGGTTGGTCTGTAGTAACAGTAGGGTGTTGGAGGGTTGGTCTGTAGTAACAGGGGGGGGTGTTGGTCTGTAGTAACAGTAGAGTGGTGGAGGGTTGGTCTGTAGTAACAGGGGGGTAGAGGGTTGGTCTGTAGTAACAGTAGAGTGGTGTAGGGTTGGTCTGTAGTAACAGGGGGGTGGTGGAGGGTTGGTCTGTAGTAACAGTAGAGTGGTGGAGGGTTGGTCTGTAGTAACAGTAGAGTGGTGGAGGGTTGGTCTGTAGTAACAGTAGAGTGGTGGAGGGTTGGTCTGTAGTAACAGGGGGGTAGTGGAGGGTTGGTCTGTAGTAACAGGGGGGTGGAGGGTTGGTCTGTAGTAACAGGGGGGGGGGGTTGGTCTGTAGTAACAGTAGAGTGGTGGAGGGTTGGCCTGTAGTAACAGGGGGGTGGTGTAGGGTTGGTCTGTAGTAACAGGGGGGGGGGGATGGAGGGTTGGTCTGTAGTAACAGTAGAGTGGTGGAGGGTTGGTCTGTAGTAACGGGGGGGGGGGGTGGAGGGTTGGTCTGTAGTAACAGTAGAGTGGTGGAGGGTTGGTCTGTAGTAACAGTAGAGTGCTGGAGGGTTGGTCTATAGTAACAGTAGAGTGGTGGAGGGTTGGTCTGTAGTAACAGGGGGGAGGTGGAGGGTTGGTCTGTTGTAACAGTAGAGTGTTGGAGGGTTGGTCTGTAGTAACAGTAGAGTGGTGGAGGGTTGGTCTGTAGTAACAGTAGGGTGGTGGAGAGTTGGTCTGTAGTAACAGTAGAGTGGTGGAGGGTTGGTCTGTAGTAACAGTAGGGTGGTGGAGGGTTGGTCTGTAGTAACAGTAGGGTGGTGGAGGGTTGGTCTGTAGTAACAGTAGGGTGGTGGAGGGTTGGTCTGTAGTAACAGTAGAGTTGTGGAGGGTTGGTCTGTAGTAACAGTAGGGTGGTGGAGGGTTGGTCTGTAGTAACAGGGGGGGGGGGGGGTTGGTCTGTAGAAACAGGGGGGGGGGGGGTTGGTCTGTAGTAACAGGGGGGGGGTTGGTCTGTAGTAACAGTAGGGTGGTGGAGGGTTGGTCTGTAGTAACAGGGGGGGGGGGGTTGGTCTGTAGTAACAGTAGAGTGGTGGAGGGTTGGTCTGCAGTAACAGGGGGGGTGGAGGGTTGGTCTGTAGTAACAGTAGAGTGGTGGAGGGTTGGTCTGTAGTAACAGTAGAGTGGTGGAGGGTTGGTCTGTAGTAACAGGGGGGGTTGGTCTGTAGTAACAGTAGAGAGGTGGTAGGGTTGGTCTGTAGTGACAGGGGGGGTGGAGGGTTGGTCTGTAGTAACAGTAGGGTGGTGGAGGGTTGGTCTGTAGTAACAGGGGGGGGGGGGTTGGTCTGTAGTAACAGTAGAGAGGTGGTAGGGTTGGTCTGTAGTAACAGGGGGGTGGTGGAGGGTTGGTCTGTAGTAACAGTAGAGTGGTGTAGGGTTGGTCTGTAGTAACAGTAGAGTGGTGGAGGGTTGGTCTGTAGTAACAGTAGAGAGGTGGAGGGTTGGTCTGTAGTAACAGTAGAGTTGTGGAGGGTTGGTCTGTAGTAACAGGGGGGAGGTGGAGGGTTGGTCTGTAGTAACAGTAGAGTGGTGGAGGGTTGGTCTGTAGTAACAGTAGAGTGGTGGAGGGTTGGTCTGTAGTAACAGGGGGGGGGGGGTGTAGGGTTGGTCTGTAGTAACAGTAGGGGGGTGGAGGGTTGGTCTGTAGTAACAGTAGGGTGGTGGAGGGTTGGTCTGTAGTAACAGTAGAGTGGTGGAGGGTTGGTCTGTAGTAACAGTAGGGTGGTGGAGGGTTGGTCTGTAGTAACAGTAGAGTGGTGGAGGGTTGGTCTGTAGTAACAGTAGAGTGGTGGAGGGTTGGTCTGTAGTAACAGGGGGGGGGTGAGGGTTGGTCTGTAGTAACAGTAGGGTGGTGGAGGGTTGGTCTGTAGTAACAGTAGGGTGGTGGAGGGTTGGTCTGTAGTAACAGTAGAGTGGTGGAGGGTTGGTCTGTAGTAACAGTAGGGTGGTGGAGGGTTGGTCTGTAGTAACAGGGGGGGGGGGGGGGGGTTGGTCTGTAGTAACAGGGGGGGGGGGGGTTGGTCTGTAGTAGCAGTAGGGTGGTGGAGGGTTGGTCTGTAGTAACAGGGGGGGGGGGTTGGTCTGTAGTAACAGTAGAGTGGTGGAGGGTTGGTCTGTAGTAACAGTAGGGTGGTGGAGGGTTGGTCTGTAGTAACAGTAGGGTGGTGGACGGTTGGTCTGTAGTAACAGGGGGGGGGGGGGTTGGTCTGTAGTAACAGTAGAGTGGTGGAGGGTTGGTCTGTAGTAACAGTAGGTTGGTGGAGGGTTGGTCTGTAGTAACAGGGGGGGTGGAGGGTTGGTCTGTAGTAACAGGGGGGTGGAGGGTTGGTCTGTAGTAACAGTAGAGTGGTGGAGGGTTGGTCTGTAGTAACAGTAGAGTGGTGGAGGGTTGGTCTGTAGTAACAGTAGAGTGGTGGAGGGTTGGTCTGTTGTAACAGGGGGGTGGAGGGTTGGTCTGTAGTAACAGTAGGTTGGTGGAGGGTTGGTCTGTAGTAACAGGGGGGGGTGGAGGGTTGGTCTGTAGTAACAGGGGGGGAGGGTGGAGGGTTGGTCTGTAGTAACAGGGGGGAGGTGGAGGGTTGGTCTGTAGTAACAGTAGAGTGGTGGAGGGTTGGTCTGTAGTAACAGTAGAGTGGTGGAGGGTTGGTCTGTAGTAACAGTAGAGTGGTGGAGGGTTGGTCTGTAGTAACAGTAGAGTGGTGGAGGGTTGGTCTGTGGTAACAGGGTGGTGGAGGGTTGGTCTGTAGTAACAGTAGAGTGGTGGAGGGTTGGTCTGTAGTAACAGTAGAGAGGTGGTAGGGTTGGTCTGTAGTAACAGGAGAGAGGTGGTAGGGTTGGTCTGTAGTAACAGGGGGGTGGTGGAGGGTTGGTCTGTAGTAACAGGGGGGGGGTGGTGGAGGGTTGGTCTGTAGTAACAGTAGAGTGGTGGAGGGTTGGTCTGTAGTAACAGTAGAGTGGTGGAGGGTTGGTCTGTAGTAACAGGGGGGTGGAGGGTTGGTCTGTAGTAACAGTAGAGTGGTGGAGGGTTGGTCTGTAGTAACAGTAGAGTGGTGGAGGGTTGGTCTGTAGTAACAGGGGGGGTGGAGGGTTGGTCTGTAGTAACAGGGGGGGGGAGGGTTGGTCTGTAGTAACAGTAGAGTGGTGGAGGGTTGGTCTGTAGTAACAGTAGAGTGGTGAGGGTTGGTCTGTAGTAACAGGTGCTGGTGGAGGGTTGGTCTGTAGTAACAGTAGAGTGGTGGAGGGTTGGTCTGTAGTAACAGTAGAGAGGTGGAGGGTTGGTCTGCAGTAACAGTAGGGTGGTGGAGGGTTGGTCTGCAGTAACAGTAGAGTGGTGGAGGGTTGGTCTGTAGTAACAGTAGAGTGGTGGAGGGTTGGTCTGTAGTAACAGTAGGGTGGTGGAGGGTTGGTCTGTAGTAACAGGGGGGGGGGGGGGGGTGGAGGGTTGGTCTGTAGTAACAGGGGGGAGGTGGAGAGTTGGTCTGTAGTAACAGTAGAGTGTTGGAGGGTTGGTCTGTAGTAACAGTAGGGTGGTGGAGGGTTGGTCTGTAGTAACAGTAGGGTGGTGGAGGGTTGGTCTGTAGTAACAGTAGGGTGGTGGAGGGTTGGTCTGTAGTAACAGTAGAGTGGTGGAGGGTTGGTCTGTAGTAACAGTAGGGTGGTGGAGGGTTGGTCTGTAGTAACAGGGGGGGGGGGGGACTTGGTCTGTAGTAACAGGGGGGGGGGTTGGTCTGTAGTAACAGTAGGGTGGTGGAGGGTTGGTCTGTAGTAACAGGGGGGGGGGGGGGTTGGTCTGTAGTAACAGTAGAGTGGTGGAGGGTTGGTCTGTAGTAACAGTAGGGTGGTGGAGGGTTGGTCTGTAGTAACAGTAGGGTGGTGGACGGTTGGTCTGTAGTAACAGGGGGTGGGGGGGTTGGTCTGTAGTAACAGTAGAGTGGTGGAGGGTTGGTCTGTAGTAACAGTAGGTTGGTGGAGGGTTGGTCTGTAGTAACAGGGGGGGGGTGGAGGGTTGGTCTGTAGTAACAGGGGGGGTGGAGGGTTGGTCTGTAGTAACAGTAGAGTGGTGGAGGGTTGGTCTGTAGTAACAGTAGAGTGGTGGAGGGTTGGTCTGTAGTAACAGTAGAGTGGTGGAGGGTTGGTCTGTTGTAACAGGGGGGTGGAGGGTTGGTCTGTAGTAACAGTAGGTTGGTGGAGGGTTGGTCTGTAGTAACAGGGGGGGGTGGAGGGTTGGTCTGTAGTAACAGGGGGGGAGGGTGGAGGGTTGGTCTGTAGTAACAGGGGGGAGGTGGAGGGTTGGTCTGTAGTAACAGTAGAGTGGTGGAGGGTTGGTCTGTAGTAACAGTAGAGTGGTGGAGGGTTGGTCTGTAGTAACAGTAGAGTGGTGGAGGGTTGGTCTGTAGTAACAGTAGAGTGGTGGAGGGTTGGTCTGTAGTAACAGGGTGGTGGAGGGTTGGTCTGTAGTAACAGTAGAGTGGTGGAGGGTTGGTCTGTAGTAACAGTAGAGAGGTGGTAGGGTTGGTCTGTAGTAACAGGAGAGAGGTGGTAGGGTTGGTCTGTAGTAACAGGGGGGTGGTGGAGGGTTGGTCTGTAGTAACAGGGGGGGGGTGGTGGAGGGTTGGTCTGTAGTAACAGTAGAGTGGTGGAGGGTTGGTCTGTAGTAACAGTAGAGTGGTGGAGGGTTGGTCTGTAGTAACAGGGGGGTGGAGGGTTGGTCTGTAGTAACAGTAGAGTGGTGGAGGGTTGGTCTGTAGTAACAGTAGAGTGGTGGAGGGTTGGTCTGTAGTAACAGGGGGGGTGGAGGGTTGGTCTGTCGTAACAGTAGAGTGGTGGAGGGGTGGTCTGTAGTAACAGTAGAGAGGTGGAGGGTTGGTCTGCAGTAACAGTAGGGTGGTGGAGGGTTGGTCTGCAGTAACAGTAGAGTGGTGGAGGGTTGGTCTGTAGTAACAGGGGGGGTGGAGGGTTGGTCTGTAGTAACAGGGGGGGTGGAGGGTTGGTCTGTAGTAACAGTAGAGTGGTGGAGGGTATGTCTGTAGTAACAGTAGAGTGGTGGAGGGTTGGTCTGTAGTAACAGGGGCTGGTGGAGGGTTGGTCTGTAGTAACAGTAGAGTGGTTGAGGGTTGGTCTGTAGTAACAGTAGAGAGGTGGAGGGTTGGTCTGCAGTAACAGTAGGGTGGTGGAGGGTTGGTCTGTAGTAACAGGGGGGGGGTGGAGGGTTGGTCTGTAGTAACAGTAGAGTGGTGGAGGGTATGTCTGTAGTAACAGTAGAGTGGTGGAGGGTTGGTCTGTAGTAACAGGGGCTGGTGGAGGGTTGGTCTGTAGTAACAGTAGAGAGGTGGAGGGTTGGTCTGCAGTAACAGTAGGGTGGTGGAGGGTTGGTCTGCAGTAACAGTAAAGTGGTGGAGGGTTGGTCTGTAGTAACAGGGGGGGGGGGTGGAGGGTTGGTCTGTAGTAACAGGGGGGAGGTGGAGGGTTGGTCTGTAGTAACAGTAGAGTGGTGGAGGGTTGGTCTGTAGTAACATTAGAGTGGTGGAGGGTTGGTCTGTAATAATAGTAGAGTGGTGGAGGGTTGGTCTGTAGTAACAGTAGAGTGGTGGAGGGTTGGTCTGTAGTAACAGTAGAGAGGTGGTAGGGTTGGTCTGTAGTAACAGTAGATAGGTGGTAGGGTTGTTCTGTAGTAACAGGGGGGTGGTGGAGGGTTGGTCTGTAGTAACAGGGGGGGGTTGGAGGGTTGGTCTGTAGTAACAGTAGAGTGGTGGAGGGTTGGTCTGTAGTAACAGTAGAGTGGTGGAGGGTTGGTCCGTAGTAATAGTAGAGTGGTGGAGGGTTGGTCTGTAGTAACAGGGTGGTGGAGGGTTGGTCTGTAGTAACAGTAGAGTGGTGGAGGGTTGGTCTGTAGTAACAGTAGAGAGGTGGTAGGGTTGGTCTGTAGTAACAGTAGATAGGTGGTAGGGTTGTTCTGTAGTAACAGGGGGGTGGTGGAGGGTTGGTCTGTAGTAACAGGGGGGGGGGGGTTGGAGGGTAGGTCTGTAGTAACAGTAGAGTGGTGGAGGGTTGGTCTGTAGTAACATTAGAGTGGTGGAGGGTTGGTCTGTAGTAACAGGGGGTGGAGGGTTGGTCTGTAGTAACAGTAGAGTGGTGGAGGGTTGGTCTGTAGTAACAGTAGAGGGGTGGAGGGTTGGTCTACAGTAACAGTATGGTGGTGGAGGGTTGGTCTGTAGTAACAGTAGAGTGGTGGAGGGTTGGTCTGTAGTAACAGTAGAGTGGTGGAGGGTTGGTCTGTAGTAACAGTAGAGAGGTGGAGGGTTGGTCTGTAGTAACAGTAGGGTGGTGGAGGGTTGGTCTGTAGTAACAGGGTGGTGGAGGGTTGGTCTGTAGTAACAGTAGAGTGGTGGAGGGTTGGTCTGTAGTAACAGTAGAGAGGTGGTAGGGTTGGTCTGTAGTAACAGTAGATAGGTGGTAGGGTTGTTCTGTAGTAACAGGGGGGTGGTGGAGGGTTGGTCTGTAGTAACGGGGGGGGGGGGGTTGGAGGGTTGGTCTGTAGTAACAGTAGAGTGGTGGAGGGTTGGTCTGTAGTAACAGTAGAGTGGTGGAGGGTTGGTCTGTAGTAACAGGGGGTGGAGGGTTGGTCTGTAGTAACAGTAGAGTGGTGGAGGGTTGGTCTGTAGTAACAGTAGAGGGGTGGAGGGTTGGTCTACAGTAACAGTATGGTGGTGGAGGGTTGGTCTGTAGTAACAGTAGAGTGGTGGAGGGTTGGTCTGTAGTAACAGTAGAGTGGTGGAGGGTTGGTCTGTAGTAACAGTAGAGAGGTGGAGGGTTGGTCTGTAGTAACAGTAGGGTGGTGGAGGGTTGGTCTGTAGTAACAGTAGAGTGGTGGAGGGTTGGTCTGTAGTAACAGGGGGGTGGAGGGTTGGTCTGTAGTAACAAGGGGGGGGGTGGAGGGTTGGTCTGTAGTAACAGTAGGGTGGTGGAGGGTTGGTCTGTAGTAACAGTAGAGTGGTGGAGGGTTGGTCTGTAGTAACAGTAGGGTGGTGGAGGGTTGGTCTATAGTAACAGTAGGGAGGTGGAGGGTTGGTCTGTAGTAACAGTAGAGTGGTGGAGGGTTGGTCTGTAGTAACAGTAGGCTGGTGGAGGGTTGGTCTGTAGTAACAGGGGGGGGGGGGTTGGTCTGTAGAAACAGGGGGGGGGGGGGGTTGGTCTGTAGTAACAGGGGGGGGGGGGTTGGTCTGTAGTAACAGTAGGGTGGTGGAGGGTTGGTCTGTAGTAACAGGGGGGGGGGGTTGGTCTGTAGTAACAGTAGAGTGGTGGAGGGTTGGTCTGTAGTAACAGGGGGGTAGAGGGTTGGTCTGTAGTAACAGTAGAGTGGTGTAGGGTTGGTCTGTAGTAACAGGGGGGTGGTGGAGGGTTGGTCTGTAGTAACAGTAGAGTGGTGGAGGGTTGTTCTGTAGTAACAGTAGAGTGGTGGAGGGTTGGTCTGTAGTAACAGTAGAGTGGTGGAGGGTTGGTCTGTAGTAACAGGGGGGTAGTGGAGGGTTGGTCTGTAGTAACAGGGGGGTGGAGGGTTGGTCTGTAGTAACAGGGGGGTAGTGGAGGGTTGGTCTGTAGTAACAGGGGGGTGGAGGGTTGGTCTGTAGTAACAGGGGGGGAGGGGTTGGTCTGTAGTAACAGTAGAGTGGTGGAGGTTTGGCCTGTAGTAACAGGGGGGTGGTGGAGGGTTGGTCTGTAGTAACAGGGGGGGGGGGGTGGAGGGTTGGTCTGTAGTAACAGTAGAGTGGTGGAGGGTTGGTCTGTAGTAACGGGGGGGGGGGTGGAGGGTTGGTCTGTAGTAACAGTAGAGTGGTGGAGGGTTGGTCTGTAGTAATAGTAGAGTGGTGGAGGGTTGGTCTATAGTAACAGTAGGGAGGTGGAGGGTTGGTCTGTAGTAACAGTAGAGTGGTGGAGGGTTGGTCTGTAGTAACAGGGGGGAGGTGGAGGGTTGGTCTATGGTAACAGTAGAGTGTTGGAGGATTGGTCTTTAGTAACAGTAGAGTGGTGGAGGGTTGGTCTGTAGTAACAGGGTGGTGGAGGGTTGGTCTGTAGTAACAGTAGAGTGGTGGAGGGTTGGTCTGTAGTAACAGTAGAGAGGTGGTAGGGTTGGTCTGTAGTAACAGGAGAGAGGTGGTAGGGTTGGTCTGTAGTAACAGGGGGGTGGTGGAGGGTTGGTCTGTAGTAACAGGGGGGGGGGGGGGTGGAGGGTTGGTCTGTAGTTACAGTAGAGTGGTGGAGGGTTGGTCTGTAGTAACAGTAGAGTGGTGGAGGGTTGGTCTGTAGTAACAGGGGGGTGGAGGGTTGGTCTGTAGTAACAGTAGAGTGGTGGAGGGTTGGTCTGTAGTAACAGTAGAGTGGTGGAGGGTTGGTCTGTAGTAACAGGGGGGGTGGAGGGTTGGTCTGTAGTAACAGGGGGGGGGGGGGGTTGGTCTGTAGTAACAGTAGAGTGGTGGAGGGTTGGTCTGTAGTAACAGTAGAGTGGTGAGGGTTGGTCTGTAGTAACAGGTGCTGGTGGAGGGTTGGTCTGTCGTAACAGTAGAGTGGTGGAGGGGTGGTCTGTAGTAACAGTAGAGAGGTGGAGGGTTGGTCTGCAGTAACAGTAGGGTGGTGGAGGGTTGGTCTGCAGTAACAGTAGAGTGGTGGAGGGTTGGTCTGTAGTAACAGGGGGGGTGGAGGGTTGGTCTGTAGTAACAGGGGGGGGTGGAGGGTTGGTCTGTAGTAACAGTAGAGTGGTGGAGGGTATGTCTGTAGTAACAGTAGAGTGGTGGAGGGTTTGTCTGTAGTAACAGGGGCTGGTGGAGGGTTGGTCTGTAGTAACAGTAGAGTGGTTGAGGGTTGGTCTGTAGTAACAGTAGAGAGGTGGAGGGTTGGTCTGCAGTAACAGTAGGGTGGTGGAGGGTTGGTCTGTAGTAACAGGGGGGGGGTGGAGGGTTGGTCTGTAGTAACAGTAGAGTGGTGGAGGGTATGTCTGTAGTAACAGTAGAGTGGTGGAGGGTTGGTCTGTAGTAACAGGGGCTGGTGGAGGGTTGGTCTGTAGTAACAGTAGAGTGGTGGAGGGTTGGTCTGTAGTAACAGTAGAGAGGTGGAGGGTTGGTCTGCAGTAACAGTAGGGTGGTGGAGGGTTGGTCTGCAGTAACAGTAAAGTGGTGAAGGGTTGGTCTGTAGTAACAGGGGGGGGGGGTGGAGGGTTGGTCTGTAGTAACAGGGGGGAGGTGGAGGGTTGGTCTGTAGTAACAGTAGAGTGGTGGAGGGTTGGTCTGTAGTAACATTAGAGTGGTGGAGGGTTGGTCTGTAATAATAGTAGAGTGGTGGAGGGTTGGTCTGTAGTAACAGTAGAGTGGTGGAGGGTTGGTCTGTAGTAACAGGGTGGTGGAGGGTTGGTCTGTAGTAACAGTAGAGTGGTGGAGGGTTGGTCTGTAGTAACAGTAGAGAGGTGGTAGGGTTGGTCTGTAGTAACAGTAGATAGGTGGTAGGGTTGTTCTGTAGTAACAGGGGGGTGGTGGAGGGTTGGTCTGTAGTAACAGGGGGGGGGTTGGAGGGTTGGTCTGTAGTAACAGTAGAGTGGTGGAGGGTTGGTCTGTAGTAACAGTAGAGTGGTGGAGGGTTGGTCCGTAGTAATAGTAGAGTGGTGGAGGGTTGGTCTGTAGTAACAGGGTGGTGGAGGGTTGGTCTGTAGTAACAGTAGAGTGGTGGAGGGTTGGTCTGTAGTAACAGTAGAGAGGTGGTAGGGTTGGTCTGTGGTAACAGTAGATAGGTGGTAGGGTTGTTCTGTAGTAACAGGGGGGTGGTGGAGGGTTGGTCTGTAGTAACAGGGGGGGGGGGTTGGAGGGTTGGTCTGTAGTAACAGTAGAGTGGTGGAGGGTTGGTATGTAGTAACAGTAGAGTGGTGGAGGGTTGGTCTGTAGTAACAGGGGGTGGAGGGTTGGTCTGTAGTAACAGTAGAGTGGTGGAGGGTTGGTCTGTAGTAACAGTAGAGGGGTGGAGGGTTGGTCTACAGTAACAGTATGGTGGTGGAGGGTTGGTCTGTAGTAACAGTAGAGTGGTGGAGGGTTGGTCTGTAGTAACAGTAGAGTGGTGGAGGGTTGGTCTGTAGTAACAGTAGAGAGGTGGAGGGTTGGTCTGTAGTAACAGTAGGGTGGTGGAGGGTTGGTCTGTAGTAACAGTAGAGTGGTGGAGGGTTGGTCTGTAGTAACAGGGGGGTGGAGGGTTGGTCTGTAGTAACAAGGGGGGGGGTGGAGGGTTGGTCTGTAGTAACAGTAGGGTGGTGGAGGGTTGGTCTGTAGTAACAGTAGAGTGGTGGAGGGTTGGTCTGTAGTAACAGTAGGGTGGTGGAGGGTTGGTCTATAGTAACAGTAGGGAGGTGGAGGGTTGGTCTGTAGTAACAGTAGAGTGGTGGAGGGTTGGTCTGTAGTAACAGTAGGATGGTGGAGGGTTGGTCTGTAGTAACAGGGGGGGGGGTTGGTCTGTAGAAACAGGGGGGGGGGGGTTGGTCTGTAGTAACAGGGGGGGGGGGGGGGTTGGTCTGTAGTAACAGTAGGGTGGTGGAGGGTTGGTCTGTAGTAACAGGGGGGGGGGGGTTGGTCTGTAGTAACAGTAGAGTGGTGGAGGGTTGGTCTGTAGTAACAGGGGGGTAGAGGGTTGGTCTGTAGTAACAGTAGAGTGGTGTAGGGTTGGTCTGTAGTAACAGGGGGGTGGTGGAGGGTTGGTCTGTAGTAACAGTAGAGTGGTGGAGGGTTGTTCTGTAGTAACAGTAGAGTGGTGGAGGGTTGGTCTGTAGTAACAGTAGAGTGGTGGAGGGTTGGTCTGTAGTAACAGGGGGGTAGTGGAGGGTTGGTCTGTAGTAACAGGGGGGTGGAGGGTTGGTCTGTAGTAACAGGGGGGTAGTGGAGGGTTGGTCTGTAGTAACAGGGGGGTGGAGGGTTGGTCTGTAGTAACAGGGGGGGAGGGGTTGGTCTGTAGTAACAGTAGAGTGGTGGAGGGTTGGCCTGTAGTAACAGGGGGGTGGTGGAGGGTTGGTCTGTAGTAACAGGGGGGGGGGGGGGCTGGAGGGTTGGTCTGTAGTAACAGTAGAGTGGTGGAGGGTTGGTCTGTAGTAACGGGGGCGGGGGGTGGAGGATTGGTCTGTAGTAACAGTAGAGTGGTGGAGGGTTGGTCTGTAGTAACAGTAGAGTGGTGGAGGGTTGGTCTATAGTAACAGTAGGGAGGTGGAGGGTTGGTCTGTAGTAACAGTAGAGTGGTGGAGGGTTGGTCTGTAGTAACAGGGGGGAGGTGGAGGGTTGGTCTGTGGTAACAGTAGAGTGTTGGAGGGTTGGTCTGTAGTAACAGTAGAGTGGTGGAGGGTTGGTCTGTAGTAACAGGGTGGTGGAGGGTTGGTCTGTAGTAACAGTAGAGTGGTGGAGGGTTGGTCTGTAGTAACAGTAGAGAGGTGGTAGGGTTGGTCTGTAGTAACAGGAGAGAGGTGGTAGGGTTGGTCTGTAGTAACAGGGGGGTGGTGGAGGGTTGGTCTGTAGTAACAGGGGGGGGTGGTGGAGGGTTGGTCTGTAGTTACAGTAGAGTGGTGGAGGGTTGGTCTGTAGTAACAGTAGAGTGGTGGAGGGTTGGTCTGTAGTAACAGGGGGGTGGAGGGTTGGTCTGTAGTAACAGTAGAGTGGTGGAGGGTTGGTCTGTAGTAACAGTAGAGTGGTGGAGGGTTGGTCTGTAGTAACAGGGGGGAGGTGGAGGGTTGGTCTGTGGTAACAGTAGAGTGTTGGAGGGTTGGTCTGTAGTAACAGTAGAGTGGTGGAGGGTTGGTCTGTAGTAACAGGGTGGTGGAGGGTTGGTCTGTAGTAACAGTAGAGTGGTGGAGGGTTGGTCTGTAGTAACAGTAGAGAGGTGGTAGGGTTGGTCTGTAGTAACAGGAGAGAGGTGGTAGGGTTGGTCTGTAGTAACAGGGGGGTGGTGGAGGGTTGGTCTGTAGTAACAGGGGGGGGTGGTGGAGGGTTGGTCTGTAGTTA
Organism: Salvelinus fontinalis; assembly: GCF_029448725.1. Classification (NCBI taxonomy): domain Eukaryota; kingdom Metazoa; phylum Chordata; class Actinopteri; order Salmoniformes; family Salmonidae; genus Salvelinus; species Salvelinus fontinalis. Next base: position 2,875,344 of record NC_074694.1, read on the forward strand.
CAGTAGAGTGGTGGAGGGTTGGTCTGTAGTAACAGTAGAGTGGTGGAGGGTTGGTCTGTAGTAACAGGGGGGTGGAGGGTTGGTCTGTAGTAACAGTAGAGTGGTGGAGGGTTGGTCTGTAGTAACAGTAGAGTGGTGGAGGGTTGTTCTGTAGTAACAGTAGAGTGGTGGAGGGTTGGTCTGTAGTAACAGTAGAGTGGTGGAGGGTTGGTCTGTAGTAACAGTAGAGTGGTGGAGGGTTGGTCTGTAGTAACAGGGGGGTAGTGGAGGGTTGGTCTGTAGTAACAGGGGGGTGGAGGGTTGGTCTGTAGTAACAGGGGGGTAGTGGAGGGTTGGTCTGTAGTAACAGGGGGGTGGAGGGTTGGTCTGTAGTAACAGGGGGGGAGGGGTTGGTCTGTAGTAACAGTAGAGTGGTGGAGGGTTGGCCTGTAGTAACAGGGGGGGTGGTGGAGGGTTGGTCTGTAGTAACAGGGGGGGGGGGGGGGGGTGGAGGGTTGGTCTGTAGTAACAGTAGAGTGGTGGAGGGTTGGTCTGTAGTAACGGGGGCGGGGGGTGGAGGATTGGTCTGTAGTAACAGTAGAGTGGTGGAGGGTTGGTCTGTAGTAACAGTAGAGTGGTGGAGGGTTGGTCTATAGTAACAGTAGGGAGGTGGAGGGTTGGTCTGTAGTAACAGTAGAGTGGTGGAGGGTTGGTCTGTAGTAACAGGGGGGAGGTGGAGGGTTGGTCTGTGGTAACAGTAGAGTGTTGGAGGGTTGGTCTGTAGTAACAGTAGAGTGGTGGAGGGTTGGTCTGTAGTAACAGGGTGGTGGAGGGTTGGTCTGTAGTAACAGTAGAGTGGTGGAGGGTTGGTCTGTAGTAACAGTAGAGAGGTGGTAGGGTTGGTCTGTAGTAACAGGAGAGAGGTGGTAGGGTTGGTCTGTAGTAACAGGGGGGTGGTGGAGGGTTGGTCTGTAGTAACAGGGGGGGGTGGTGGAGGGTTGGTCTGTAGTTACAGTAGAGTGGTGGAGGGTTGGTCTGTAGTAACAGTAGAGTGGTGGAGGGTTGGTCTGTAGTAACAGGGGGGTGGAGGGTTGGTCTGTAGTAACAGTAGAGTGGTGGAGGGTTGGTCTGTAGTAACAGTAGAGTGGTGGAGGGTTGGTCTGTAGTAACAGGGGGGAGGTGGAGGGTTGGTCTGTGGTAACAGTAGAGTGTTGGAGGGTTGGTCTGTAGTAACAGTAGAGTGGTGGAGGGTTGGTCTGTAGTAACAGGGTGGTGGAGGGTTGGTCTGTAGTAACAGTAGAGTGGTGGAGGGTTGGTCTGTAGTAACAGTAGAGAGGTGGTAGGGTTGGTCTGTAGTAACAGGAGAGAGGTGGTAGGGTTGGTCTGTAGTAACAGGGGGGTGGTGGAGGGTTGGTCTGTAGTAACAGGGGGGGGTGGTGGAGGGTTGGTCTGTAGTTACAGTAGAGTGGTGGAGGGTTGGTCTGTAGTAACAGTAGAGTGGTGGAGGGTTGGTCTGTAGTAACAGGGGGGTGGAGGGTTGGTCTGTAGTAACAGTAGAGTGGTGGAGGGTTGGTCTGTAGTAACAGTAGAGTGGTGGAGGGTTGGTCTGTAGTAACAGGGGGGGTGGAGGGTTGGTCTGTAGTAACAGGGGGGGGGGGTTGGTCTGTAGTAACAGTAGAGTGGTGGAGGGTTGGTCTGTAGTAACAGTAGAGTGGTGAGGGTTGGTCTGTAGTAACAGGTGCTGGTGGAGGGTTGGTCTGTCGTAACAGTAGAGTGGTGGAGGGGTGGTCTGTAGTAACAGTAGAGAGGTGGAGGGTTGGTCTGCAGTAACAGTAGGGTGGTGGAGGGTTGGTCTGCAGTAACAGTAGAGTGGTGGAGGGTTGGTCTGTAGTAACAGGGGGGGTGGAGGGTTGGTCTGTAGTAACAGGGGGGGGGTGGAGGGTTGGTCTGTAGTAACAGTAGAGTGGTGGAGGGTATGTCTGTAGTAACAGTAGAGTGGTGGAGGGTTTGTCTGTAGTAACAGGGGCTGGTGGAGGATTGGTCTGTAGTAACAGTAGAGTGGTTGAGGGTTGGTCTGTAGTAACAGTAGAGAGGTGGAGGGTTGGTCTGCAGTAACAGTAGGGTGGTGGAGGGTTGGTCTGTAGTAACAGGGGGGGGGTGGAGGGTTGGTCTGTAGTAACAGTAGAGTGGTGGAGGGTATGTCTGTAGTAACAGTAGAGTGGTGGAGGGTTGGTCTGTAGTAACAGGGGCTGGTGGAGGGTTGGTCTGTAGTAACAGTAGAGTGGTGGAGGGTTGGTCTGTAGTAACAGTAGAGAGGTGGAGGGTTGGTCTGCAGTAACAGTAGGGTGGTGGAGGGTTGGTCTGCAGTAACAGTAAAGTGGTGAAGGGTTGGTCTGTAGTAACAGGGGGGGGGGGGTGGAGGGTTGTTCTGTAGTAACAGGGGGGAGGTGGAGGGTTGGTCTGTAGTAACAGTAGAGTGGTGGAGGGTTGGTCTGTAGTAACATTAGAGTGGTGGAGGGTTGGTCTGTAATAATAGTAGAGTGGTGGAGGGTTGGTCTGTAGTAACAGTAGAGTGGTGGAGGGTTGGTCTGTAGTAACAGGGTGGTGGAGGGTTGGTCTGTAGTAACAGTAGAGTGGTGGAGGGTTGGTCTGTAGTAACAGTAGAGAGGTGGTAGGGTTGGTCTGTAGTAACAGTAGATAGGTGGTAGGGTTGTTCTGTAGTAACAGGGGGGTGGTGGAGGGTTGGTCTGTAGTAACAGGGGGGGGGTTGGAGGGTTGGTCTGTAGTAACAGTAGAGTGGTGGAGGGTTGGTCTGTAGTAACAGTAGAGTGGTGGAGGGTTGGTCCGTAGTAATAGTAGAGTGGTGGAGGGTTGGTCTGTAGTAACAGGGTGGTGGAGGGTTGGTCTGTAGTAACAGTAGAGTGGTGGAGGGTTGGTCTGTAGTAACAGTAGAGAGGTGGTAGGGTTGGTCTGTGGTAACAGTAGATAGGTGGTAGGGTTGTTCTGTAGTAACAGGGGGGTGGTGGAGGGTTGGTCTGTAGTAACAGGGGGGGGGGGGTTGGAGGGTTGGTCTGTAGTAACAGTAGAGTGGTGGAGGGTTGGTCTGTAGTAACAGTAGAGTGGTGGAGGGTTGGTCTGTAGTAACAGTAGAGAGGTGGTAGGGTTGGTCTGTAGTAACAGTAGAGGGGTGGAGGGTTGGTCTACAGTAACAGTATGGTGGTGGAGGGTTGGTCTGTAGTAACAGTAGAGTGGTGGAGGGTTGGTCTGTAGTAACAGTAGAGTGGTGGAGGGTTGGTCTGTAGTAACAGTAGAGAGGTGGAGGGTTGGTCTGTAGTAACAGTAGGGTGGTGGAGGGTTGGTCTGTAGTAACAGGGTGGTGGAGGGTTGGTCTGTAGTAACAGTAGAGTGGTGGAGGGTTGGTCTGTAGTAACAGTAGAGAGGTGGTAGGGTTGGTCTGTAGTAACAGTAGATAGGTGGTAGGGTTGTTCTGTAGTAACAGGGGGGTGGTGGAGGGTTGGTCTGTAGTAACGGGGGGGGGGGGGGTTGGAGGGTTGGTCTGTAGTAACAGTAGAGTGGTGGAGGGTTGGTCTGTAGTAACAGTAGAGTGGTGGAGGGTTGGTCTGTAGTAACAGGGGGTGGAGGGTTGGTCTGTAGTAACAGTAGAGTGGTGGAGGGTTGGTCTGTAGTAACAGTAGAGGGGTGGAGGGTTGGTCTACAGTAACAGTATGGTGGTGGAGGGTTGGTCTGTAGTAACAGTAGAGTGGTGGAGGGTTGGTCTGTAGTAACAGTAGAGTGGTGGAGGGTTGGTCTGTAGTAACAGTAGAGAGGTGGAGGGTTGGTCTGTAGTAACAGTAGGGTGGTGGAGGGTTGGTCTGTAGTAACAGTAGAGTGGTGGAGGGTTGGTCTGTAGTAACAGGGGGGTGGAGGGTTGGTCTGTAGTAACAAGGGGGGGGGTGGAGGGTTGGTCTGTAGTAACAGTAGAGTGGTGGAGGGTTGGTCTGTAGTAACAGTAGGGTGGTGGAGGGTTGGTCTGTAGTAACAGTAGAGTGGTGGAGGGTTGGTCTGTAGTAACAGTAGGGTGGTGGAGGGTTGGTCTATAGTAACAGTAGGGAGGTGGAGGGTTGGTCTGTAGTAACAGTAGAGTGGTGGAGGGTTGGTCTGTAGTAACAGTAGGGTGGTGGAGGGTTGGTCTGTAGTAACAGGGGGGGGGTTGGTCTGTAGAAACAGGGGGGGGGTTGGTCTGTAGTAACAGGGGGGGGGGGTTGGTCTGTAGTAACAGTAGGGTGGTGGAGGGTTGGTCTGTAGTAACAGGGGGGGGTTCGTCTGTAGTAACAGTAGAGTGGTGGAGGGTTGGTCTGTAGTAACAGGGGGGTAGAGGGTTGGTCTGTAGTAACAGTAGAGTGGTGTAGGGTTGGTCTGTAGTAACAGGGGGGTGGTGGAGGGTTGGTCTGTAGTAACAGTAGAGTGGTGGAGGGTTGTTCTGTAGTAACAGTAGAGTGGTGGAGGGTTGGTCTGTAGTAACAGTAGAGTGGTGGAGGGTTGGTCTGTAGTAACAGGGGGGTAGTGGAGGGTTGGTCTGTAGTAACAGGGGGGTGGAGGGTTGGTCTGTAGTAACAGGGGGGGGGAGGGGTTGGTCTGTAGTAACAGTAGAGTGGTGGAGGGTTGGCCTGTAGTAACAGGGGGGTGGTGGAGGGTTGGTCTGTAGTAACAGGGGGGGGGGGGTGGAGGGTTGGTCTGTAGTAACAGTAGAGTGGTGGAGGGTTGGTCTGTAGTAACGGGGGGGGGGGGGGTGGAGGGTTGGTCTGTAGTAACAGTAGAGTGGTGGAGGGTTGGTCTGTAGTAACAGTAGAGTGGTGGAGGGTTGGTCTATAGTAACAGTAGGGAGGTGGAGGGTTGGTCTGTAGTAACAGTAGAGTGGTGGAGGGTTGGTCTGTAGTAACAGGGGGGAGGTGGAGGGTTGGTCTGTGGTAACAGTAGAGTGTTGGAGGGTTGGTCTGTAGTAACAGTAGAGTGGTGGAGGGTTGGTCTGTAGTAACAGTAGGGTGGTGGAGGGTTGGTCTGTAGTAACAGTAGAGTGGTGGAGGGTTGGTCTGTAGTAACAGTAGGGTGGTGGAGGGTTGGTCTGTAGTAACAGTAGGGTGGTGGAGGGTTGGTCTGTAGTAACAGTAGGGTGGTGGAGGGTTGGTCTGTAGTAACAGTAGAGTGGTGGAGGGTTGGTCTGTAGTAACAGTAGGGTGGTGGAGGGTTGGTCTGTAGTAACAGGGGGGGGGGTTGGTCTGTAGAAACAGGGGGGGGGGTTGGTCTGTAGTAACAGTAGGGTGGTGGAGGGTTGGTCTGTAGTAACAGGGGGGGGGGGCGGGTGGTCTGTAGTAACAGTAGAGTGGTGGAGGGTTGGTCTGCAGTAACAGGGGGGGTGGAGGGTTGGTCTGTAGTAACAGTAGGGTGGTGGAGGGTTGGTCTGTAGTAACAGTAGAGTGGTGGAGGGTTGGTCTGTAGTAACAGGGGGGGTTGGTCTGTAGTAACAGTAGAGAGGTGGTAGGGTTGGTCTGTAGTAACAGGGGGGGTGGAGTGTTGGTCTGTAGTAACAGTAGGGTGGTGGAGGGTTGGTCTGTAGTAACAGGGGGGGGGGGGGTTGGTCTGTAGTAACAGTAGAGAGGTGGTAGGGTTGGTCTGTAGTAACAGGGGGGTGGTGGAGGGTTGGTCTGTAGTAACAGTAGAGTGGTGTAGGGTTGGTCTGTAGTAACAGTAGAGTGGTGGAGGGTTGGTCTGTAGTAACAGTAGAGAGGTGGAGGGTTGGTCTGTAGTAACAGTAGAGTTGTGGAGGGTTGGTCTGTAGTAACAGGGGGGAGGTGGAGGGTTGGTCTGTAGTAACAGTAGAGTGGTGGAGGGTTGGTCTGTAGTAACAGTAGAGTGGTGGAGGGTTGGTCTGTAGTAACAGGGGGGGGGGGTGAAGGGTTGGTCTGTAGTAACAGTAGGGTGGTGGAGGGTTGGTCTGTAGTAACAGTAGGGTGGTGGAGGGTTGGTCTGTAGTAACAGTAGAGTGGTGGAGGGTTGGTCTGTAGTAACAGTAGGGTGGTGGAGGGTTGGTCTGTAGTAACAGGGGAGGGGGGGGGGTTGGTCTGTAGTAACAGGGGGGGGGGGGGGGTTGGTCTGTAGTAACAGGGGGGGGGGGTTGGTCTGTAGTAACAGTAGGGTGGAGGGTTGGTCTGTAGTAACAGGGGGGGTGGAGGGTTGGTCTGTAGTAACAGTAGGGTGGTGGAGGGTTGGTCTGTAGTAACAGTAGAGTGGTGGAGGGTTGGTCTGTAGTAACAGTAGGGTGGTGGAGGGTTGGTCTGTAGTAACAGGGGGGGGGGGGGGTTGGTCTGTAGTAACAGTAGAGTGGTGGAGGGTTGGTCTGTAGTAACAGGGGGGAGGTGGAGGGTTGGTCTGTAGTAACAGTAGAGTGGTGGAGGGTTGGTCTGTAGTAACAGTAGAGTGGTGGAGGGTTGGTCTGTAGTAACAGGGGGGGGGGTGTAGGGTTGGTCTGTAGTAACAGTAGGGGGGTGGAGGGTTGGTCTGTAGTAACAGTAGGGTGGTGGAGGGTTGGTCTGTAGTAACAGTAGAGTGGTGGAGGGTTGGTCTGTAGTAACAGTAGGGTGGTGGAGGGTTGGTCTGTGGTAACAGTAGAGTGGTGGAGGGTTGGTCTGTAGTAACAGTAGAGTGGTGGAGGGTTGGTCTGTAGTAACAGGGGGGAGGTGGAGGGTTGGTCTGTAGTAACAGTAGAGTGGTGGAGGGTTGGTCTGTAGTAACAGTAGAGTGGTGGAGGGTTGGTCTGTAGTAACAGGGGGGGGGGGGTGTAGGGTTGGTCTGTAGTAACAGTAGGGGGGTGGAGGGTTGGTCTGTAGTAACAGTAGAGTGGTGGAGGGTTGGTCTGTAGTAACAGTAGAGTGGTGGAGGGTTGGTCTGTAGTAACAGGGGGGGGTGGAGGGTTGGTCTGTAGTAACAGTAGGGTGGTGGAGGGTTGGTCTGTAGTAACAGTAGGGTGGTGGAGGGTTGGTCTGTAGTAACAGTAGAGTGGTGGAGGGTTGGTCTGTAGTAACAGTAGGGTGGTGGAGGGTTGGTCTGTAGTAACAGGGGGGGGGGGGGGGGTTGGTCTGTAGTAACAGGGGGGGGGGGGCGGGTTGGTCTGTAGTAACAGTAGGGTGGTGGAGGGTTGGTCTGTAGTAACAGGGGGGGGGGGTTGGTCTGTAGTAACAGTAGAGTGGTGGAGGGTTGGTCTGTAGTAACAGTAGGGTGGTGGAGGGTTGGTCTGTAGTAACAGTAGGGTGGTGGACGGTTGGTCTGTAGTAACAGGGGGGGGGGGGGGGGTTGGTCTGTAGTAACAGTAGAGTGGTGGAGGGTTGGTCTGTAGTAACAGTAGGTTGGTGGAGGGTTGGTCTGTAGTAACAGGGGGGGGGTGGAGGGTTGGTCTGTAGTAACAGGGGGGGTGGAGGGTTGGTCTGTAGTAACATTAGAGTGGTGGAGGGTTGGTCTGTAGTAACAGTAGAGTGGTGGAGGGTTGGTCTGTAGTAACAGTAGAGTGGTGGAGGGTTGGTCTGTAGTAACAGGGGGTGGAGGGTTGGTCTGTAGTAACAGTAGAGTGGTGGAGGGTTGGTCTGTAGTAACAGTAGAGTGGTGGAGGGTTGGTCTGTAGTAACAGGGGGGGTGGAGGGTTGGTCTGTAGTAACAGGGGGGGGTGGGTGGAGGGTTGGTCTGTAGTAACAGGGGGGAGGTGGAGGGTTGGTCTGTAGTAACAGTAGAGTGGTGGAGGGTTGGTCTGTAGTAACATTAGAGTGGTGTAGGGTTGGTCTGTAATAATAGTAGAGTGGTGGAGGGTTGGTCTGTAGTAACAGTAGAGTGGTGGAGGGTTGGTCTGTAGTAACAGGGTGGTGGAGGGTTGGTCTGTAGTAACAGTAGAGTGGTGGAGGGTTGGTCTGTAGTAACAGTAGAGAGGTGGTAGGGTTGGTCTGTAGTAACAGTAGATAGGTGGTAGGGTTGTTCTGTAGTAACAGGGGGGTGGTGGAGGGTTGGTCTGTAGTAACAGGGGGGGGGTTGGAGGGTTGGTCTGTAGTAACAGTAGAGTGGTGGAGGGTTGGTCTGTAGTAACAGTAGAGTGGTGGAGGGTTGGTCTGTAGTAACAGGGGGGGTGGAGGGTTGGTCTGTAGTAACAGTAGAGTGGTGGAGAGTTGGTCTGTAGTAACAGTAGAGTGGTGGAGGGTTGGTCTGTAGTAACAGGGGGGGTGGAGGGTTGGTCTGTAGTAACAGGGGGGGGGGGTGGAGGGTTGGTCTGTAGTAACAGTAGAGTGGTGGAGGGTTGGTCTGTAGTAACAGTAGAGAGGTGGAGGGTTGGTCTGCAGTAACAGTAGGGTGGTGGAGTGTTGGTCTGCAGTAACAGTAAAGTGGTGGAGGGTTGGTCTGTAGTAACAGTAGAGTGGTGGAGGGTTGGTCTGTAGTAACTGTAGGGTGGTGGAGGGTTGGTCTGTAGTAACAGGGTGGTGGAGGGTTGGTCTGTAGTAACAGGGGGGGGTGGAGGGTTGGTCTGTAGTAACAGTAGAGTGGTGGAGGGTTGGTCTGTAGTAACAGTAGGGTGGTGGAGGGTTGGTCTGTAGTAACAGTAGGGTGGTGGAGGGTTGGTCTGTAGTAACAGGGGGCTGGTGGAGGGTTGGTCTGTAGTAACAGGGGGGGTGGAGGGTTGGTCTGTAGTAACAGCAGAGTGGTGGAGGGTTGGTCTGTAGTAACAGTAGGGTGGTGGAGGGTTGGTCTGTAGTAACAGGGGGGGGGTGGAGGGTTGGTCTGTAGTAACAGTAGAGTGGTGGAGGGTTGGTCTGTAGTAACAGGGTGGTGGAGGGTTGATCTGTAGTAACATTAGAGTGGTGGAGGGTTGGTCTGTAGTAACAGTAGAGAGGTGGTAGGGTTGGTCTGTAGTAACAGTAGATAGGTGGTAGGGTTGTTCTGTAGTAACAGGGGGGTGGTGGAGGGTTGGTCTGTAGTAACAGGGGGGGGGTTGGAGGGTTGGTCTGTAGTAACAGTAGAGTGGTGGAGGGTTGGTCTGTAGTAACAGTAGAGTGGTGGAGGGTTGGTCTGTAGTAACAGGGGGGGTGGAGGGTTGGTCTGTAGTAACAGTAGAGTGGTGGAGAGTTGGTCTGTAGTAACAGTAGAGTGGTGGAGGGTTGGTCTGTAGTAACAGGGGGGGTGGAGGGTTGGTCTGTAGTAACAGGGGGGGGGGGTGGAGGGTTGGTCTGTAGTAACAGTAGAGTGGTGGAGGGTTGGTCTGTAGTAACAGTAGAGAGGTGGAGGGTTGGTCTGCAGTAACAGTAGGGTGGTGGAGTGTTGGTCTGCAGTAACAGTAAAGTGGTGGAGGGTTGGTCTGTAGTAACAGTAGAGTGGTGGAGGGTTGGTCTGTAGTAACTGTAGGGTGGTGGAGGGTTGGTCTGTAGTAACAGGGTGGTGGAGGGTTGGTCTGTAGTAACAGGGGGGGGTGGAGGGTTGGTCTGTAGTAACAGTAGAGTGGTGGAGGGTTGGTCTGTAGTAACAGTAGGGTGGTGGAGGGTTGGTCTGTAGTAACAGTAGGGTGGTGGAGGGTTGGTCTGTAGTAACAGGGGGCTGGTGGAGGGTTGGTCTGTAGTAACAGGGGGGGTGGAGGGTTGGTCTGTAGTAACAGCAGAGTGGTGGAGGGTTGGTCTGTAGTAACAGTAGGGTGGTGGAGGGTTGGTCTGTAGTAACAGGGGGGGGGTGGAGGGTTGGTCTGTAGTAACAGTAGAGTGGTGGAGGGTTGGTCTGTAGTAACAGGGTGGTGGAGGGTTGATCTGTAGTAACATTAGAGTGGTGGAGGGTTGGTCTGTAGTAACAGTAGAGTGGTGGAGGGTTGGTCTGTAGTAACAGGAGGGTGGTGGAGGGTTGGTCTGTAGTAACAGTAGGGTGGTGGAGGGTTGGTCTGTAGTAACAGTAGGGTGGTGGAGGGTTGGTCTGTAGTAACAGGGAGGGGGTGGAGGGTTGGTCTGTAGTAACAGTAGACTGATGGAGGGTTGGTCTGTAGTAACAGTAGAGGGGTGGAGGGTTGGTCTACAGTAACAGTATGGTGGTGGAGGGTTGGTCTGTAGTAACAGTAGAGTGGTGGAGGGTTGGTCTGTAGTAACAGTAGAGTGGTGGAGGGTTGGTCTGTAGTAACAGTAGAGAGGTGGAGGGTTGGTCTGTAGTAACAGTAGGGTGGTGGAGGGTTGGTCTGTAGTAACAGTAGAGTGGTGGAGGGTTGGTCTTTAGTAACAGGGGGGTGGAGGGTTGGTCTGTAGTAACAAGGGGGGGGGGGGGGTGGAGGGTTGGTCCGTAGTAACAGTAGAGTGGTGGAGGGTTGGTCTGTAGTAACATTAGAGTGGTGTAGGGTTGGTCTGTAATAATAGTAGAGTGGTGGAGGGTTGGTCTGTAGTAACAGTAGAGTGGTGGAGGGTTGGTCTGTAGTAACAGGGTGGTGGAGGGTTGGTCTGTAGTAACAGTAGAGTGGTGGAGGGTTGGTCTGTAGTAACAGTAGAGAGGTGGTAGGGTTGGTCTGTAGTAACAGTAGATAGGTGGTAGGGTTGTTCTGTAGTAACAGGGGGGTGGTGGAGGGTTGGTCTGTAGTAACAGGGGGGGGGTTGGAGGGTTGGTCTGTAGTAACAGTAGAGTGGTGGAGGGTTGGTCTGTAGTAACAGTAGAGTGGTGGAGGGTTGGTCTGTAGTAACAGGGGGGGTGGAGGGTTGGTCTGTAGTAACAGTAGAGTGGTGGAGAGTTGGTCTGTAGTAACAGTAGAGTGGTGGAGGGTTGGTCTGTAGTAACAGGGGGGGTGGAGGGTTGGTCTGTAGTAACAGGGGGGGGGGTGGAGGGTTGGTCTGTAGTAACAGTAGAGTGGTGGAGGGTTGGTCTGTAGTAACAGTAGAGAGGTGGAGGGTTGGTCTGCAGTAACAGTAGGGTGGTGGAGTGTTGGTCTGCAGTAACAGTAAAGTGGTGGAGGGTTGGTCTGTAGTAACAGTAGAGTGGTGGAGGGTTGGTCTGTAGTAACTGTAGGGTGGTGGAGGGTTGGTCTGTAGTAACAGGGTGGTGGAGGGTTGGTCTGTAGTAACAGGGGGGGGTGGAGGGTTGGTCTGTAGTAACAGTAGAGTGGTGGAGGGTTGGTCTGTAGTAACAGTAGGGTGGTGGAGGGTTGGTCTGTAGTAACAGTGGGGTGGTGGAGGGTTGGTCTGTAGTAACAGGGGGCTGGTGGAGGGTTGGTCTGTAGTAACAGGGGGGGTGGAGGGTTGGTCTGTAGTAACAGCAGAGTGGTGGAGGGTTGGTCTGTAGTAACAGTAGGGTGGTGGAGGGTTGGTCTGTAGTAACAGGGGGGGGGGTGGAGGGTTGGTCTGTAGTAACAGTAGAGTGGTGGAGGGTTGGTCTGTAGTAACAGGGTGGTGGAGGGTTGATCTGTAGTAACATTAGAGTGGTGGAGGGTTGGTCTGTAGTAACAGTAGAGTGGTGGAGGGTTGGTCTGTAGTAACAGGAGGGTGGTGGAGGGTTGGTCTGTAGTAACAGTAGGGTGGTGGAGGGTTGGTCTGTAGTAACAGTAGGGTGGTGGAGGGTTGGTCTGTAGTAACAGGGAGGGGGTGGAGGGTTGGTCTGTAGTAACAGTAGACTGATGGAGGGTTGGTCTGTAGTAACAGTAGAGGGGTGGAGGGTTGGTCTACAGTAACAGTATGGTGGTGGAGGGTTGGTCTGTAGTAACAGTAGAGTGGTGGAGGGTTGGTCTGTAGTAACAGTAGAGTGGTGGAGGGTTGGTCTGTAGTAACAGTAGAGAGGTGGAGGGTTGGTCTGTAGTAACAGTAGGGTGGTGGAGGGTTGGTCTGTAGTAACAGTAGAGTGGTGGAGGGTTGGTCTTTAGTAACAGGGGGGTGGAGGGTTGGTCTGTAGTAACAAGGGGGGGGGGGGGGGTGGAGGGTTGGTCTGTAGTAACAGTAGAGTGGTGGAGGGTTGGTCTGTAGTAACAGTAGAGTGGTGGAGGGTTGGTCTTTAGTAACAGGGGGGGTGGAGGGTTGGTCTGTAGTAACAAGGGGGGGGTGGAGGGTTGGTCTGTAGTAATAGTAGAGTGGTGGAGGGTTGGTCTGTAGTAACAGTAGAGTGGTGGAGGGTTGGTCTGTAGTAACAGTAGGGTGGTGGAGGGTTGGTCTCTAGTAACAGGGGGCTGGTGGAGGGTTGGTCTGTAGTAACAGGGGGGGGTGGAGGGTTGGTCTGTAGTAACAGCAGAGTGGTGGAGGGTTGGTCTGTAGTAACAGTAGGGTGGTGGAGGGTTGGTCTGTAGTAACAGGGGGGGTGGAGGGTTGGTCTGTAGTAACAGTAGAGTGGTGGAGGGTTGGTCTGTAGTAACAGGGTGGTGGAGGGTTTGTCTGTAGTAACAGTAGAGTGGTGGAGGGTTGGTCTGTAGTAACAGTAGAGTGGTGGAGGGTTGGTCTGTAGTAACAGGAGGGTGGTGGAGGGTTGGTCTGTAGTAACAGTAGGGTGGTGGAGGGTTGGTCTGTAGTAACAGTAGGCTGGTGGAGGGTTGGTCTGTAGTAACAGGGAGGGGGTGGAGGGTTTGTCTGTAGTAACAGTAGAGTGATGGAGGGTTGGTCTGTAGTAACAGTAGAGGGGTGGAGGGTTGGTCTACAGTAACAGTATGGTGGTGGAGGGTTGGTCTGTAGTAACAGTAGAGTGGTGGAGGGTTGGTCTGTAGTAACAGTAGAGTGTTGGAGGGTTGGTCTGTAGTAACAGTAGAGAGGTGGAGGGTTGGTCTGTAGTAACAGTAGGGTGGTGGAGGGTTGGTCTGTAGTAACAGTAGAGTGGTGGAGGGTTGGTCTGTAGTAACAGGGGGGGTGGAGGGTTGGTCTGTAGTAACAAGGGGGGGGGGTGGAGGGTTGGTCTGTAGTAACAGTAGAGTGGTGGAGGGTTGGTCTGTAGTAACAGTAGAGTGGTGGAGGGTTGGTCTGTAGTAACAGGGGCTGGTGTAGGGTTGGTCTGTAGTAACAGTAGAGTGGTGGAGTGTTGGTCTGTAGTAACAGTAGAGAGGTGGAGGGTTGGTCTGTAGTAACAGTAGGGTGGTGGAGGGTTGGTCTGTAGTAACAGTAGAGTGGTGGAGGGTTGGTCTGTAGTAACAGGGGGGGTGGAGGGTTGGTCTGTAGTAACAAGGGGGGGGTGGAGGGTTGGTCTGTAGTAACAGTAGAGTGGTGGAGGGTTGGTCTGTAGTAACAGTAGAGTGGTGGAGGGTTGGTCTGTAGTAACAGGGGGGGTGGAGGGTTGGTCTGTAGTAACAAGGGGGGGGTGGAGGGTTGGTCTGTAGTAATAGTAGAGTGGTGGAGGGTTGGTCTGTAGTAACAGTAGAGTGGTGGAGGGTTGGTCTGTAGTAACAGTAGGGTGGTGGAGGGTTGGTCTGTAGTAACAGGGGGCTGGTGGAGGGTTGGTCTGTAGTAACAGGGGGGGGTGGAGGGTTGGTCTGTAGTAACAGCAGAGTGGTGGAGGGTTGGTCTGTAGTAACAGTAGGGTGGTGGAGGGTTGGTCTGTAGTAACGGGGGGGTGGAGGGTTGGTCTGTAGTAACAGTAGAGTGGTGGAGGGTTGGTCTGTAGTAACAGGGTGGTGGAGGGTTGGTCTGTAGTAACAGTAGAGTGGTGGAGGGTTGGTCTGTAGTAACAGTAGAGTGGTGGAGGGTTGGTCTGTAGTAACAGGAGGGTGGTGGAGGGTTGGTCTGTAGTAACAGTAGGGTGGTGGAGGGTTGGTCTGTAGTAACAGTAGGCTGGTGGAGGGTTGGTCTGTAGTAACAGGGAGGGGGTGGAGGGTTTGTCTGTAGTAACAGTAGAGTGATGGAGGGTTGGTCTGTAGTAACAGTAGAGGGGTGGAGGGTTGGTCTACAGTAACAGTATGGTGGTGGAGGGTTGGTCTGTAGTAACAGTAGAGTGGTGGAGGGTTGGTCTGTAGTAACAGTAGAGTGTTGGAGGGTTGGTCTGTAGTAACAGTAGAGAGGTGGAGGGTTGGTCTGTAGTAACAGTAGGGTGGTGGAGGGTTGGTCTGTAGTAACAGTAGAGTGGTGGAGGGTTGGTCTGTAGTAACAGGGGGGGTGGAGGGTTGGTCTGTAGTAACAAGGGGGGGGGGTGGAGGGTTGGTCTGTAGTAACAGTAGAGTGGTGGAGGGTTGGTCTGTAGTAACAGTAGAGTGGTGGAGGGTTGGTCTGTAGTAACAGGGGCTGGTGTAGGGTTGGTCTGTAGTAACAGTAGAGTGGTGGAGGGTTGGTCTGTAGTAACAGTAGACTGATGGAGGGTTGGTCTGTAGTAACAGTAGAGGGGTGGAGGGTTGGTCTACAGTAACAGTATGGTGGTGGAGGGTTGGTCTGTAGTAACAGTAGAGTGGTGGAGGGTTGGTCTGTAGTAACAGTAGAGTGGTGGAGGGTTGGTCTGTAGTAACAGTAGAGAGGTGGAGGGTTGGTCTGTAGTAACAGTAGGGTGGTGGAGGGTTGGTCTGTAGTAACAGTAGAGTGGTGGAGGGTTGGTCTTTAGTAACAGGGGGGTGGAGGGTTGGTCTGTAGTAACAAGGGGGGGGGGGGGTGGAGGGTTGGTCCGTAGTAACAGTAGAGTGGTGGAGGGTTGGTCTGTAGTAACATTAGAGTGGTGTAGGGTTGGTCTGTAATAATAGTAGAGTGGTGGAGGGTTGGTCTGTAGTAACAGTAGAGTGGTGGAGGGTTGGTCTGTAGTAACAGGGTGGTGGAGGGTTGGTCTGTAGTAACAGTAGAGTGGTGGAGGGTTGGTCTGTAGTAACAGTAGAGAGGTGGTAGGGTTGGTCTGTAGTAACAGTAGATAGGTGGTAGGGTTGTTCTGTAGTAACAGGGGGGTGGTGGAGGGTTGGTCTGTAGTAACAGGGGGGGGGTTGGAGGGTTGGTCTGTAGTAACAGTAGAGTGGTGGAGGGTTGGTCTGTAGTAACAGTAGAGTGGTGGAGGGTTGGTCTGTAGTAACAGGGGGGGTGGAGGGTTGGTCTGTAGTAACAGTAGAGTGGTGGAGAGTTGGTCTGTAGTAACAGTAGAGTGGTGGAGGGTTGGTCTGTAGTAACAGGGGGGGTGGAGGGTTGGTCTGTAGTAACAGGGGGGGGGGGTGGAGGGTTGGTCTGTAGTAACAGTAGAGAGGTGGAGGGTTGGTCTGCAGTAACAGTAGGGTGGTGGAGTGTTGGTCTGCAGTAACAGTAAAGTGGTGGAGGGTTGGTCTGTAGTAACAGTAGAGTGGTGGAGGGTTGGTCTGTAGTAACTGTAGGGTGGTGGAGGGTTGGTCTGTAGTAACAGGGTGGTGGAGGGTTGGTCTGTAGTAACAGGGGGGGTGGAGGGTTGGTCTGTAGTAACAGTAGAGTGGTGGAGGGTTGGTCTGTAGTAACAGTAGGGTGGTGGAGGGTTGGTCTGTAGTAACAGTAGGGTGGTGGAGGGTTGGTCTGTAGTAACAGGGGGCTGGTGGAGGGTTGGTCTGTAGTAACAGGGGGGTGGAGGGTTGGTCTGTAGTAACAGCAGAGTGGTGGAGGGTTGGTCTGTAGTAACAGTAGGGTGGTGGAGGGTTGGTCTGTAGTAACAGGGGGGGGGTGGAGGGTTGGTCTGTAGTAACAGTAGAGTGGTGGAGGGTTGGTCTGTAGTAACAGGGTGGTGGAGGGTTGATCTGTAGTAACATTAGAGTGGTGGAGGGTTGGTCTGTAGTAACAGTAGAGTGGTGGAGGGTTGGTCTGTAGTAACAGGAGGGTGGTGGAGGGTTGGTCTGTAGTAACAGTAGGGTGGTGGAGGGTTGGTCTGTAGTAACAGTAGGGTGGTGGAGGGTTGGTCTGTAGTAACAGGGAGGGGGTGGAGGGTTGGTCTGTAGTAACAGTAGACTGATGGAGGGTTGGTCTGTAGTAACAGTAGAGGGGTGGAGGGTTGGTCTACAGTAACAGTATGGTGGTGGAGGGTTGGTCTGTAGTAACAGTAGAGTGGTGGAGGGTTGGTCTGTAGTAACAGTAGAGTGGTGGAGGGTTGGTCTGTAGTAACAGTAGAGAGGTGGAGGGTTGGTCTGTAGTAACAGTAGGGTGGTGGAGGGTTGGTCTGTAGTAACAGTAGAGTGGTGGAGGGTTGGTCTTTAGTAACAGGGGGGTGGAGGGTTGGTCTGTAGTAACAAGGGGGGGGGGGGGGTGGAGGGTTGGTCTGTAGTAACAGTAGAGTGGTGGAGGGTTGGTCTGTAGTAACAGTAGAGTGGTGGAGGGTTGGTCTTTAGTAACAGGGGGGGTGGAGGGTTGGTCTGTAGTAACAAGGGGGGGGTGGAGGGTTGGTCTGTAGTAATAGTAGAGTGGTGGAGGGTTGGTCTGTAGTAACAGTAGAGTGGTGGAGGGTTGGTCTGTAGTAACAGTAGGGTGGTGGAGGGTTGGTCTCTAGTAACAGGGGGCTGGTGGAGGGTTGGTCTGTAGTAACAGGGGGGGTGGAGGGTTGGTCTGTAGTAACAGCAGAGTGGTGGAGGGTTGGTCTGTAGTAACAGTAGGGTGGTGGAGGGTTGGTCTGTAGTAACAGGGGGGGTGGAGGGTTGGTCTGTAGTAACAGTAGAGTGGTGGAGGGTTGGTCTGTAGTAACAGGGTGGTGGAGGGTTTGTCTGTAGTAACAGTAGAGTGGTGGAGGGTTGGTCTGTAGTAACAGTAGAGTGGTGGAGGGTTGGTCTGTAGTAACAGGAGGGTGGTGGAGGGTTGGTCTGTAGTAACAGTAGGGTGGTGGAGGGTTGGTCTGTAGTAACAGTAGGCTGGTGGAGGGTTGGTCTGTAGTAACAGGGAGGGGGTGGAGGGTTTGTCTGTAGTAACAGTAGAGTGATGGAGGGTTGGTCTGTAGTAACAGTAGAGGGGTGGAGGGTTGGTCTACAGTAACAGTATGGTGGTGGAGGGTTGGTCTGTAGTAACAGTAGAGTGGTGGAGGGTTGGTCTGTAGTAACAGTAGAGTGTTGGAGGGTTGGTCTGTAGTAACAGTAGAGAGGTGGAGGGTTGGTCTGTAGTAACAGTAGGGTGGTGGAGGGTTGGTCTGTAGTAACAGTAGAGTGGTGGAGGGTTGGTCTGTAGTAACAGGGGGGGTGGAGGGTTGGTCTGTAGTAACAAGGGGGGGGGGTGGAGGGTTGGTCTGTAGTAACAGTAGAGTGGTGGAGGGTTGGTCTGTAGTAACAGTAGAGTGGTGGAGGGTTGGTCTGTAGTAACAGGGGCTGGTGTAGGGTTGGTCTGTAGTAACAGTAGAGTGGTGGAGTGTTGGTCTGTAGTAACAGTAGAGAGGTGGAGGGTTGGTCTGTAGTAACAGTAGGGTGGTGGAGGGTTGGTCTGTAGTAACAGTAGAGTGGTGGAGGGTTGGTCTGTAGTAACAGGGGGGGTGGAGGGTTGGTCTGTAGTAACAAGGGGGGGGTGGAGGGTTGGTCTGTAGTAACAGTAGAGTGGTGGAGGGTTGGTCTGTAGTAACAGTAGAGTGGTGGAGGGTTGGTCTGTAGTAACAGGGGGGGTGGAGGGTTGGTCTGTAGTAACAAGGGGGGGGTGGAGGGTTGGTCTGTAGTAATAGTAGAGTGGTGGAGGGTTGGTCTGTAGTAACAGTAGAGTGGTGGAGGGTTGGTCTGTAGTAACAGTAGGGTGGTGGAGGGTTGGTCTGTAGTAACAGGGGGCTGGTGGAGGGTTGGTCTGTAGTAACAGGGGGGGGTGGAGGGTTGGTCTGTAGTGACAGCAGAGTGGTGGAGGGTTGGTCTGTAGTAACAGTAGGGTGGTGGAGGGTTGGTCTGTAGTAACGGGGGGGTGGAGGGTTGGTCTGTAGTAACAGTAGAGTGGTGGAGGGTTGGTCTGTAGTAACAGGGTGGTGGAGGGTTGGTCTGTAGTAACAGTAGAGTGGTGGAGGGTTGGTCTGTAGTAACAGTAGAGTGGTGGAGGGTTGGTCTGTAGTAACAGGAGGGTGGTGGAGGGTTGGTCTGTAGTAACAGTAGGGTGGTGGAGGGTTGGTCTGTAGTAACAGTAGGCTGGTGGAGGGTTGGTCTGTAGTAACAGGGAGGGGGTGGAGGGTTTGTCTGTAGTAACAGTAGAGTGATGGAGGGTTGGTCTGTAGTAACAGTAGAGGGGTGGAGGGTTGGTCTACAGTAACAGTATGGTGGTGGAGGGTTGGTCTGTAGTAACAGTAGAGTGGTGGAGGGTTGGTCTGTAGTAACAGTAGAGTGTTGGAGGGTTGGTCTGTAGTAACAGTAGAGAGGTGGAGGGTTGGTCTGTAGTAACAGTAGGGTGGTGGAGGGTTGGTCTGTAGTAACAGTAGAGTGGTGGAGGGTTGGTCTGTAGTAACAGGGGGGGTGGAGGGTTGGTCTGTAGTAACAAGGGGGGGGGGGTGGAGGGTTGGTCTGTAGTAACAGTAGAGTGGTGGAGGGTTGGTCTGTAGTAACAGTAGAGTGGTGGAGGGTTGGTCTGTAGTAACAGGGGCTGGTGTAGGGTTGGTCTGTAGTAACAGTAGAGTGGTGGAGGGTTGGTCTGTAGTAACAGTAGAGAGGTGGAGGGTTGGTCTGCAGTAACAGTAGGGTGGTGGAGGGTTGGTCTGCAGTAACAGTAGAGTGGTGGAGGGTTGGTCTGTAGTAACAGTAGAGTGGTGGAGGGTTGGTCTGTAGTAACAGGGCGGTGGTGGAGGGTTGGTCTGTAGTAACAGGGGGGGGTGGTGGAGGGTTGGTCTGTAGTAACAGTAGAGTGGTGGAGGGTTGGTCTGTAGTAACAGTAGGGTGGTTTGAGGGTTGGTCTGTAGTAACAGTAGGGTGGTGGAGGGTTGGTCTGTAGTAACAGGGGGCTGGTGGAGGGTTGGTCTGTAGTAAAAGGGGGGGATGGAGGGTTGGTCTGTAGGAACAGCAGAGTGGTGGAGGGTTGGTCTGTAGTAACAGTAGGGTGGTGGAGGGTTGGTCTGTAGTAACAGGGGGGGTGGAGGGTTGGTCTGTAGTAACAGTAGAGTGGTGGAGGGTTGGTCTGTAGTAACAGGGTGGTGGAGGGTTGGTCTGTAGTAACAGTAGAGTGGTGGAGGGTTGGTCTGTAGTAACAGTAGAGTGGTGGAGGGTTGGTCTGTAGTAACAGGAGGGTGGTGGAGGGTTGGTCTGTAGTAACAGTAGGGTGGTGGAGGGTTGGTCTGTAGTAACAGTAGGGTGGTGGAGGGTTGGTCTGTAGTAACAGTAGAGAGGTGAAGGGTTGGTCTGTAGTAACAGTAGGGTGGTGGAGGGTTGGTCTGTAGTAACAGGGGGGGTGGTGGAGGGTTGGTCTGTAGTAACAGGGGGGGGGGGGGTGGAGGGTTGGTCTGTAGTAACAGGGTGGTGGAGGGTTGGTCTGTAGTAACAGTAGGGTGGAGGGTTGGTCTGTAGTAACAGTAGAGTGGTGGAGGGTTGGTCTGTAGTAACAGTAGAGTGGTGGAGGGTTGGTCTGTAGTAACAGTAGAGTGGTGGAGGGTTGGTCTGTAGTAACAGGGGGGGGGGGGTAGTGGAGGGTTGGTCTGTAGTAACAGGGGGGTGGTGGAGGGTTGGTCTGGAGTAACAGTAGAGTGGTGGAGGGTTGGTCTGTAGTAACAGTAGAGTGGTGGAGGGTTGGTCTGTAGTAACAGTAGAGTGGTGGAGGGTTGGTCTGTAGTAACAGTAGAGTGGTGGAGGGTTGGTCTGTAGTAACAGGGGGGGTGGAGGGTTGGTCTGTAGTAACAGTAGAGTGTTGGAGGGTTGGTCTGTAGTAACAGGGGGGGTGGAGGGTTGGTCTGTAGTAACAGTAGGGTGGTGGAGGGTTGGTCTGTAGTAACAGTGGAGTGGTGGAGGGTTGGTCTGTAGTAACAGTAGAGTGGTGGAGGGTTGGTCTGTAGTAACAGGGGGGGGGGGGTAGTGGAGGGTTGGTCTGTAGTAACAGGGGGGTGGTGGAGGGTTGGTCTGTAGTAACAGTAGAGTGGTGGAGGGTTGGTCTGTAGTAACAGTAGAGTGGTGGAGGGTTGGTCTGTAGTAACAGGGGGGGTGGAGGGTTGGTCTGTAGTAACAGTAGAGTGTTGGAGGGTTGGTCTGTAGTAACAGGGGGGGTGGAGGGTTGGTCTGTAGTAACAGGGGGGGTGGAGGGTTGGTCTGTAGTAACAGTAGGGTGGTGGAGGGTTGGTCTGTAGTAACAGTGTAGTGGTGGAGGGTTGGTCTGTAGTAACAGGGGGGTGGTGGGCAATTTTTGTGTTCACACAGGTGTGACTGGTTGGATACTGGTGGCATTGGAAATGTAATCTCTCCTCACTCTAGCCATCCAACCTTCCCCTAACAGTCCCTCTTCCCATCCACCCCTCACCTCTTCTAATAGTCGCTCTACCCATCCACCCCTCAACTCCCCTAATAGTCACTCTACCCATCCACCTCTCACCTCCATCCACCTCTCCCCTCCTCTAATAGTCACTCTACCCATCCAACCCTCTTCTCATCTAACAGTCACTCTACCCATCCACCCCTCCCCTCCTCTAATAGTCACTCTACCCATCCAACCCTCTTCTCCTCTAACAGTCACTCTACCCATCCACCCCTCCAGCCCTCAGACTTTGTGCACTGATTCCCTGTGGGACAGATCAGGTTGGAAGTCATCAGAACCACACTGAGTTGACAATCTGTCCGTCTGTTGTGATTAGTGAAGTAGTCTATTTGTCACGCCTGTGGGAGGTACAGCACACTAGGGGGTACAGGTTCAGGATCTAAGAGGAAATGCTTGAAAATGTTTTAAAGGAGCAGTTTTGTCTCTGTGAAAAAGGGGAAAAACAAGAGTCAGAAATCTATAAATCACTTTGTGACAACTGCTGATGTGAAGAAAGAAAAAGAGCTTTATAAAATGCATTTTGATTGATTGTGGACTGCATGTTCTTGTTTTTAGTTTTTTTAGGGCTGTGGAATTATTGCTGATGATATATGACAACCAAAGCTGTTGTATAGATGGTCTCAGCCACTGTAAGTAGCTTCATTTAATACGGCTCAGGGAAACTGCATCACACTGGATACCACAATGGATACCAGCCTACTACAGCCTCCATTATTACCACTAAGTATGCTCTTCCATCAAGTATGGCAGGTGCTAATGTGTGTCCGAGAGAGGAGAGAGGAAGAGGAAAGGAAAGGAAAGGAGAGGAAAGGAGAGGAAAGGAGAGGAGAGGAAAGGAGAGGAGAGGAAAGGAGAGAAGAGGAGAGGAGAGGAGAGGAGGACACATTGTCTCCTGATTTCCCTGGCCTACATTAAAGCCCGTCATTTCACATGTACCTGTATGCTGAAACACACCATATGTGTAACGATGAACAGCGATACCGTGCTCCGTGAACTATGCCAAAATACATCGTCATAACTAGACATAACTAGACAGTAGCATCTGTTTCTTCACCTTTTATCACATTTCCTTTTAGCACTTCATTTGTAATGTACAGTATACAAATACATAGAAATATCGAGGAAAAATACTATCTACTAAAGTATAACAATTACACCATGTCACGATCGTCAAAGGGAGATAGAGAGGACCAAGGCGCAGCGTGTGCAAAATACATCTCTTTATTTTGAAGATGAACACGAAACGAAACACTTATACAAACTATACAAAAACAACAAACAACCGTGAAGCTACAAACGAAAGTGCACACACGCGCACGCACGCACGCACGCACGCACGCACGCACGCACGCACGCACGCACGCACGCACGCACGCACGCACGCACGCACGCACGCACGCACGCACGCACGCACGCACGCACGCTACTTACGTTCAACATAGACAATTCCCCACAAACAGCGAAAGCCTAAGGTTGCCTTAAATATGGCTCCCAATCAGAGACAACAATCACCAGCTGTCTCTAATTGAGACCCAATTCAGGCAACCATAGACTTTCCTAGATACCTACACTCAACCATAGACACAGCTAGACTTCTATACTAAACATAAACCCAACTACTCTAATAAACCCCCTAAACCTTACAACCACCCTAGACACTACAAAAAACACATAAATTACCCATGTCACACCCTGACCTAACTAAAATAATAAAGAAAACAAGGAATACTAAGGCCAGGGCGTGACACACCATGACAGCGCAATACACAAGGGGTGGAACAGTGGTAAAGGTACCCACAGGACAAACAGAATAATATTAGTCTGAGGAGAGATTAAATTATAACATAACAAAAAAAAAGTCTGAAATCACAAATGCTCATATTAAACAAACATAATGATAGGTAGACTGTGTAATATGCTGTTCTATATGACTCCACTACTATTAAATAGCATTAATACAACAAAAATACTTCTAAACACACCGTTAGTTTACAAAGTTAAACAGATGTATTTTTTCTTCATGATAAGCAGGAGTAATATTCTTAGATCAGAATGGCAGCAGAC
The DNA here is from genome assembly GCF_029448725.1 of Salvelinus fontinalis. Taxonomy (NCBI): domain Eukaryota; kingdom Metazoa; phylum Chordata; class Actinopteri; order Salmoniformes; family Salmonidae; genus Salvelinus; species Salvelinus fontinalis. Next base: position 2,897,714 of record NC_074694.1, read on the forward strand.
TGTACTTCTATCCATATCAACATTATTGTACAGAATTGTTCATGAGGAGCACATCTCTGCCCTGATGGTTTTTTGTAAACAGCATATTACACAGTCTACCTATCATTATGTTTGTTTAATATGAGCATTTGTGATTTCAGACTTTTTTTTTGTTATGATACTTATTTTTTTTTAAGTATCAAGATAATATTTTCTCCAACTCCCACGCACTTCATTTGACATCTATTCACTTCATTCTCTAAAGAGGCGCTCTGGGATCCTTAGAACAACACCATCAGCACACACTGCACAAATTGGATTTGTAACATGTTACACAATTTTGCAAATTCGTATGATATCATACGATTATGAAAATGTGTAACATGTCACACAAAACGGATGATGTAGTAAGCCATTATGCATGACGTACTACACACACAACAACAACGTGGGGACCACTTCTGGCTCATGAGCACTACTTTCAAAACTACTGGCTGAAATTATACAAACGTTTTAGAGTGCATCTTTAAGTCCTCTGTCCATTTTCATACACACATATAAAAACAAAATGTTCTACATAGTGCCTAATAAGGGTTCTTTGGCTTTTAATCATAGCAGAACCCTCGTTGGTTCTATATGGAACATATTTTTGAAGGTTCTATAAAGAACCATGCTCATAAGGTTCTAAACGGAACCTGTATGGTGCTATAAATAACTATTTTCTTAGGTTCTATAAAGAACTATAAATTTTTTATTTTACCAGGTAAGTTGACTGAGAACACGTTCTCATTTGCAGCAACGACCTGGGGAATAGTTACAGGGGAGAGGAGGGGGATGAATGAGCCAATTGTAAACTGGGGATTATTAGGTGACCATGATGGTTTGAGGGCCAGATTGGGAATTTAGCCAGGACACCGGGGTTAACACCCCTACTCTTACGATAAGTGCCATGGGATCTTTAATGACCTCAGAGAGTCAGGACACCCGTTTAACGTCCCATCCGAAAGACGGCACCCTACACAGGGCAGTGTCCACAATCACTGCCCTGGGGCATTGGGATATTTTTTTAGACCAGAGGAAAGAGTGCCTCCTACTGGCCCTCCAACACCACTTCCAGCAGCATCTGGTCTCCCATCCAGGGACTGACCAGGACCAACCCTGCTTAGCTTCAGAAGCAAGCCAGCAGTGGTATGCTGGGTGGTATGCTGCTGGCTATATATTTTATATAGCACCAAAACAGGAATACGCTATGGTTACAACCCTTTTGGGGGCCTTTTGGGGGCCTTATAGAACCCTTTTTAATGGTTCTTTACAGAACCTTTATGGAGAATAGTTCTATAAAGAAGCTTCCTCAATCTCAAAGGTTCTTTGAAGAATCACATAGTTTTTTTTTAATGGTTTATTAATAGTTTTACATTAATACAATTCCATAGATTTTACTATAGTTTGTTAATTAACTAGTTGAATCAGGTATGGTGGCTCTAGAACAGCTGGGGGGTCCCTGAGGAGAGAAGAGAGAACTAGCGACTTGGTCAACTGTTCTCATTTGACACAAGGCCATATGTGAGACTTTCACAGGACACCATCCCTGGTTATGGTCATATATAACATGTAATGGCATAACACAACCTCACATAAACTGCACGGGTGCATAAAAAGAGCTGTGAACAAACCACGCCTCCAAATATTCGAATGAGCCACCGCCCACCACATTTGAATAATCACTAAAAGAGGAAGGAACCATTTTTGTTGAACAACAACAAACCATTGAAGGACTCAAAGGGCTGTTTGGGTCACTATGGTTCCACATAGAACCATCACCCTTCCTAATGAACCCCGTGAGCAACCCTCATTTTATAGAGTATGTCCTCACTCCTTCTATCATCCCCTTCCTCACTCCCTCTCTCACCCCCCCGTATCCTCCCCATCTCCTCACTCTTCGACCGCTCCCCCTCTCCTCACTGTCCTGTGAGATTTCAGGGAGTCCCTAACTGTTTCGTACAGTAGCTGTAGCAGCATGTCGGTGGTAATGAAGCATTTGGGGAACACCTGCTGTAGAGGAAACAGAGAGAGCAGTGTTGAGTATGTATATCACACAGCGCTAACTAGTCTCCTCCTGGGCCCAGAGAGAGGCAGAGAAACGCTGGAAGCTGCATGACAGTTGGAGGCTGCCGCGGTAAAGGCCAACGACACAAGGGAAGTCGTGACTCATGAGAGGTGTCAAAGATATGACACACGAGTACACACACCACCAACGATGTGTCACACACTAGGACAACCGCCAGACACATCTTAATGGTTACTGCTTTCTATGGATACAGCTTTCACCACCACAGAGACAAATTAATTTGTGCCCCGTGGCACAGCGAAGCTGCTGTGAAGCACCGTAAGAAGGACACAAGTACACAAACTAGAACATGAAACACTAGGATTACACCACTACTATAGGTCAGTTCTATATGACTCCACTACTATAGGTCAGTTCTATATGACCCATTTACATTTACATTTAAGTCATTTAGCAGACGCTCTTATCCAGAGCGACTTCCCACTACTATAGGTCAGTTCTATACCATGACTCCACTACTATAGGTCAGTTCTATATGACTCCACTACTATAGGTCAGTTCTATATGACTCCACTACTATAGGTCAGTTCTACATGACACCACTACTATAGGTCAGTTCTATATGACTCCACTACTATAGGTCAGTTCTATTTGACTCCACTACTATAGGTCAGTTCTATACCATGACTCCACTACTATAGGTCAGTTCTATATGACTCCACTACTATAGGTCAGTTCTATATGACTCCACTACTATAGGTCAGTTCTACATGACTCCACTACTATAGGTCAGTTCTATATGACTCCACTACTATAGGTCAGTTCTATACCATGACTCCACTACTATAGGTCAGTTCTATATGACTCCACTACTATAGGTCAGTTCTATACCATGACTCCACTACTATAGGTCAGTTCTATATGACTCCACTACTATAGGTCAGTTCTATATGACTCCACTACTATAGGTCAGTTCTATATGACTCCACTACTATAGGTCAGTTCTATACCATGACTCCACTACTATAGGTCAGTTCTATACCATGACTCCACTACTATAGGTCAGTTCTATATGACTCCACTACTATAGGTCAGTTCTATATGACTCCACTACTATAGGTCAGTTCTATATGACTCCACTACTATAGGTCAGTTCTATACCATGACTCCACTACTATAGGTCAGTTCTATATGACTCCACTACTATAGGTCAGTTCTATATGACTCCACTACTATAGGTCAGTTCTATATGACTCCACTACTATAGGTCAGTTCTATACCATGACTCCACTACTATAGGTCAGTTCTATATGACTCCACTACTATAGGTCAGTTCTATATGACTCCACTACTATAGGTCAGTTCTATATGACTCCACTACTATAGGTCAGTTCTATACCATGACTCCACTACTATAGGTCAGTTCTATACCATGACTCCACTACTATAGGTCAGTTCTATATGACTCCACTACTATAGGTCAGTTCTATATGACTCCACTACTATAGGTCAGTTCTATATGACTCCACTACTATAGGTCAGTTCTATACCATGACTCCACTACTATAGGTCAGTTCTATATGACTCCACTACTATAGGTCAGTTCTACATGACTCCACTACTATAAGTCAGTTCTATACCATGACTCCACTACTATAGGTCAGTTCTATACCATGACTCCACTACTATAGGTCAGTTCTATATGACTCCACTACTATAGGTCAGTTCTATATGACTCCACTACTATAGGTCAGTTCTATATGACTCCACTACTATAGGTCAGTTCTATACCATGACTCCACTACTATAGGTCAGTTCTACATGACTCCACTACTATAGGTCAGTTCTACATGACTCCACTACTATAAGTCAGTTCTACATGACTCCACTACTATAGGTCAGTTCTATACCATGACTCCACTACTATAGGTCAGCTCTATACCATGACTCCACTACTATAGGTCAGTTCTATATGACTCCACTACTATAGGTCAGTTCTATATGACTCCACTACTATAGGTCAGTTCTACATGACTCCACTACTATAAGTCAGTTCTATACCATGACTCCACTACTATAGGTCAGTTCTATACCATGACTCCACTACTATAGGTCAGTTCTATATGACTCCACTACTATAGGTCAGTTCTATATGACTCCACTACTATAGGTCAGTTCTATATGACTCCACTACTATAGGTCAGTTCTATACCATGACTCCACTACTATAGGTCAGTTCTACATGACTCCACTACTATAGGTCAGTTCTACATGACTCCACTACTATAAGTCAGTTCTACATGACTCCACTACTATAGGTCAGTTCTATACCATGACTCCACTACTATAGGTCAGCTCTATACCATGACTCCACTACTATAGGTCAGTTCTATATGACTCCACTACTATAGGTCAGTTCTATATGACTCCACTACTATAGGTCAGTTCTATATGACTCCACTACTATAGGTCAGTTCTATACCATGACTCCACTACTATAAGTCAGTTCTATATGACTCCACTACTATAGGTCAGTTCTATATGACTCCACTACTATAGGTCAGTTCTATATGACTCCACTACTATAGGTCAGTTCTATACCATGACTCCACTACTATAGGTCAGTTCTATACCATGACTCCACTACTATAGGTCAGTTCTATATGACTCCACTACTATAGGTCAGTTCTATATGACTCCACTACTATAGGTCAGTTCTATATGACTCCACTACTATAGGTCAGTTCTATACCATGACTCCACTACTATAGGTCAGTTCTATATGACTCCACTACTATAGGTCAGTTCTACATGACTCCACTACTATAGGTCAGTTCTACATGACTCCACTACTATAGGTCAGTTCTATATGACTCCACTACTATAGGTCAGTTCTACATGACTCCACTACTATAGGTCAGTTCTATACCATGACTCCACTACTATAGGTCAGTTCTACATGACTCCACTACTATAGGTCAGTTCTACATGACTCCACTACTATAGGTCAGTTCTATACCATGACTCCACTACTATAGGTCAGCTCTATACCATGACTCCACTACTATAGGTCAGTTCTATATGACTCCACTACTATAGGTCAGTTCTATATGACTCCACTACTATAGGTCAGTTCTATATGACCCCACTACTATAGGTCCGTTCTATACCATGACTCCACTACTATAGGTCAGTTCTATATGACTCCACTACTATAGGTCAGTTCTATATGACTCCACTACTATAGGTCAGTCCTATACCATGACTCCACTACTATAGGTCAGTTCTATACCATGACTCCACTTCTATAGGTCAGTTCTATATGACTCCACTACTATAGGTCAGTTCTATATGACTCCACTACTATAGGTCAGTTCTACGTGACTCCACTACTATAGGTCAGTTCTACATGACTCCACTACTATAGGTCAGTTCTACATGACTCCACTACTATAGGTCAGTTCTATATGACTCCACTACTATAGGTCAGTTCTATATGACTCCACTACTATAGGTCAGTTCTATATGACTCCACTACTATAGGTCAGTCCTATACCATGACTCCACTACTATAGGTCAGTTATATACCATGACTCCACTACTATAGGTCAGTTCTACATGACTCCACTACTATAGGTCAGTTCTACATGACTCCACTACTATAGGTCAGTTCTATACCATGACTCCACTACTATAGGTCAGCTCTATACCATGACTCCACTACTATAGGTCAGTTCTATATGACTCCACTACTATAGGTCAGTTCTATATGACTCCACTACTATAGGTCAGTTCTATATGACTCCACTACTATAGGTCAGTTCTATACCATGACTCCACTACTATAGGTCAGTTCTATATGACTCCACTACTATAGGTCAGTTCTATATGACTCCACTACTATAGGTCAGTTCTATATGACTCCACTACTATAGGTCAGTTCTATACCATGACTCCACTACTATAGGTCAGTTCTATACCATGACTCCACTACTATAGGTCAGTTCTATATGACTCCACTACTATAGGTCAGTTCTATATGACTCCACTACTATAGGTCAGTTCTATATGACTCCACTACTATAGGTCAGTTCTATACCATGACTCCACTACTATAGGTCAGTTCTATATGACTCCACTACTATAGGTCAGTTCTACATGACTCCACTACTATAGGTCAGTTCTACATGACTCCACTACTATAGGTCAGTTCTATATGACTCCACTACTATAGGTCAGTTCTACATGACTCCACTACTATAGGTCAGTTCTATACCATGACTCCACTACTATAGGTCAGTTCTACATGACTCCACTACTATAGGTCAGTTCTACATGACTCCACTACTATAGGTCAGTTCTATACCATGACTCCACTACTATAGGTCAGCTCTATACCATGACTCCACTACTATAGGTCAGTTCTATATGACTCCACTACTATAGGTCAGTTCTATATGACCCCACTACTATAGGTCCGTTCTATACCATGACTCCACTACTATAGGTCAGTTCTATATGACTCCACTACTATAGGTCAGTTCTATATGACTCCACTACTATAGGTCAGTCCTATACCATGACTCCACTACTATAGGTCAGTTCTATACCATGACTCCACTTCTATAGGTCAGTTCTATATGACTCCACTACTATAGGTCAGTTCTATATGACTCCACTACTATAGGTCAGTTCTATATGACTCCACTACTATAGGTCAGTTCTATACCATGACTCCACTACTATAGGTCAGTTCTATATGACTCCACTACTATAGGTCAGTTCTATACCATGACTCCACTACTATAAGTCAGTTCTATATGACTCCACTACTATAGGTCAGTTCTATACCATGACTCCACTACTAAAGGTCAGTTCTATATGACTCCACTACTATAGGTCAGTTCTATACCATGACTCCACTACTATAGGTCAGTTCTATATGACTCCACTACTATAGGTCAGTTCTATACCATGACTCCACTACTATAGGTCAGTTCTATACCATGACTCCACTACTATAGGTCAGTTCTATATGACTCCACTACTATAGGTCAGTTCTATGTGACTCCACTACTATAGGTCAGTTCTACGTGACTCCACTACTATAGGTCAGTTCTATACCATGACTCCACTACTATAGGTCAGTTCTATATGACTCCACTACTATAGGTCAGTTCTATATGACTCCACTACTATAGGTCAGTTCTATATGACTCCACTACTATAGGTCAGTTCTATATGACTCCACTACTATAGGTCAGTTCTATACCATGACTCCACTACTATAGGTCAGCTCTATACCATGACTCCACTACTATAGGTCAGTTCTATATGACTCCACTACTATAGGTCAGTTCTATATGACTCCACTACTATAGGTCAGTTCTATATGACTCCACTACTATACGTCAGTCCTATACCATGACTCCACTACTATAGGTCAGTTCTATACCATGACTCCACTACTATAGGTCAGTTCTATATGACTCCACTACTATAGGTCAGTTCTATATGACTCCACTACTATAGGTCAGTTCTATATGACTCCACTACTATAGGTCAGTTCTATATGACTCCACTACTATAGGTCAGTCCTATACCATGACTCCACTACTATAGGTCAGTTCTATACCATGACTCCACTACTATAGGTCAGTTCTATATGACTCCACTACTATAGGTCAGTTCTACATGACTCCACTACTATAGGTCAGTTCTATATGACTCCACTACTATAGGTCAGTTCTATATGACTCCACTACTATAGGTCAGTTCTATACCATGACTCCACTACTATAGGTCAGTTCTATATGACTCCACTACTATAGGTCAGTTCTATATGACTCCACTACTATAGGTCAGTTCTATATGACTCCACTACTATAGGTCAGTTCTATATGACTCCACTACTATAGGTCAGTTCTATATGACTCCACTACTATAGGTCAGTTCTATATGACTCCACTACTATAGGTCAGTTCTATACCATGACTCCACTACTATAGGTCAGTTCTATACCATGACTCCACTACTATAGGTCAGTTCTATATGACTCCACTACTATAGGTCAGTTCTATATGACTCCACTACTATAGGTCAGTTCTATATGACTCCACTACTATAGGTCAGTCCAATACCATGACTCCACTACTATAGGTCAGTTCTATACCATGACTCCACTTCTATAGGTCAGTTCTACATGACTCCACTACTATAGGTCAGTTCTATATGACTCCACTACTATAGGTCAGTTCTATATGACTCCACTACTATAGGTCAGCTCTATACCATGACTCCACTACTATAGGTCAGTTCTATATGACTCCACTACTATAGGTCAGTTCTATACCATGACTCCACTACTATAAGTCAGTTCTATATGACTCCACTACTATAGGTCAGTTCTATACCATGACTCCACTACTAAAGGTCAGTTCTATATGACTCCACTACTATAGGTCAGTTCTATATGAATCCACTACTATAGGTCAGTTCTATATGACTCCACTACTATAGGTCAGTTCTATATGACTCCACTACTATAGGTCAGTTCTATACCATGACTCCACTACTATAGGTCAGTTCTATATATGACTCCACTACTATAGGTCAGTTCTATATGACTCCACTACTATAGGTCAGTTCTATATGACTCCACTACTATAGGTCAGTCCTATACCATGACTCCACTACTATAGGTCAGTTCTATACCATGACTCCACTTCTATAGGTCAGTTCTACATGACTCCACTACTATAGGTCAGTTCTATATGACTCCACTACTATAGGTCAGTTCTATATGACTCCACTACTATAGGTCAGCTCTATACCATGACTCCACTACTATAGGTCAGTTCTATATGACTCCACTACTATAGGTCAGTTCTATACCATGACTCCACTACTATAAGTCAGTTCTATATGACTCCACTACTATAGGTCAGTTCTATACCATGACTCCACTACTATAGGTCAGTTCTATATGACTCCACTACTATAGGTCAGTTCTATATGACTCCACTACTATAGGTCAGTTCTATACCATGACTCCACTACTATAAGTCAGTTCTATATGACTCCACTACTATAGGTCAGTTCTATACCATGACTCCACTACTATAGGTCAGTTCTATATGACTCCACTACTATAGGTCAGTTCTATATGACTCCACTACTATAGGTCAGTTCTATATTACTCCACTACTATAGGTCAGTTCTATATGACTCCACTACTATAGGTCAGCTCTATACCATGACTCCACTACTATAGGTCAGTTCTATACCATGACTCCACTACTATAGGTCAGTTCTATACCATGACTCCACTACTATTGGTCAGTTCTATATGACTCCACTACTATTGGTCAGTTCTATATGACTCCACTACTATTGGTCAGTTCTATATGACTCCACTACTATAGGTCAGTTCTACATGACTCCACTACTATAGGTCAGTTCTATACCATGACTCCACTACTATAGGTCAGTTCTATATGACTCCACTACTATAGGTCAGTTCTATATGACTCCACTACTATAGGTCAGTTCTACATGACTCCACTACCATAGGTCAGTTCTACATGACTCCACTACTATAGGTCAGTTCTATATATGACTCCACTACTATAGGTCAGTTCTATATGACTCCACTACTATAGGTCAGTTCTATATGACTCCACTACTATAGGTCAGTTCTATATGACTCCACTACTATAGGTCAGTTCTATACCATGACTCCACTACTATAGGTCAGTTCTATATGACTCCACTACTATAGGTCAGTTCTATATGACTCCAATACTATAGGTCAGTTCTATACCATGACTCCACTACTATAGGTCAGTTCTATACCATGAATTCCAATACTATAGGTCAGTTCTATACCATGACTCCAATACTATAGGTCAGTTCTATATGACTCCACTCTGACGTCAGTTTGGTAATTAGTTGTCTGATATTCTCAGCTATTGACCCAGAAATAGTTTTAGAACGTCGAGGTGGGGGAAGGAGGGTTGTACGAATGTGTGTGTGTGTGTGTGTATGTGTGTGTGTGTGTGTGTGTGTGTGTGTGTGTGTGTGTGTGTGTGTGTGTGTGTGTGTGTGTGTGTGTGCGTGTGCGTGTGTGCGCGTGTGCGCGTGTGCACGTGTTTGTGTGTGTGTGTGTGTGTGGGTGGGTGGTATAACTAAATGGACACTTTGTTCCATCCCTCCGTCCCAGTCCCCCAGCCACTGGGTCACTTCAGCTGATGGACACAGACAAAGAGGGATGGGAATACACAGGCTCACACACCTTCTGGGAGATATGCCTCTGTTTTGAACAATAAAAACAACATTACTAAATAGATAATTAATACAAAAAGGGTATATTATTCAGCTGGAGTTTTTCTCAATGATTAAAGACTTAAAGTCACAGGGCACATATGAGGGGGAAAGAGAGACAGAGCGAGAGAGAGAGACAGAGAGAGAGAGAGAGAGAGAGACAGAGAGAGAGAGAGACAGAGACAGAGACAGAGACAGAGACAGAGAGAGAGAGAGAGAGAGAGAGAGAGAGAGAGAGAGAGAGAGAGAGAGAGAGAGAGCGAGAGAGGGAGAGAGGGAGGGAGGGAGGGAGGGAGGGAGGGAGGGAGGGAGAGACAGACAGACAGGCAGACAGACAGACAGAGACAGACAGACAGACAGACAGACAGACAGACAGACAGACAGACAGACAGACAGGATTGGGAAATAGAGAGATAGAGTGAGAGATAGGGGGGAGAGAGAGAGAGAGAGAGTGAGAGATAGGGAGGAGAGAGAGAGAGAGTGAGAGAGGGGAGAAAGAGAGAGATATGGAGAGAGGGAAACTAGTGTCTCAATATGTTTCTCCCCCTGAGGGATGAAGAGGACACCGTGATGTGAACAATACTAACCAAACGTTTCTAAGAAGCAGGAAAGATCAATGACGGACGCATCTTCCTTGAACACACACACTCTCTCTCTTTCAACCTCTTTCCTTCTTTCTTTCTTTCTCTCTCTCTCACACCCCTCTGTCTCGACACAATATGGGCGGGGTGTCTAGGGATGAGTCAGAGGGGTGGGGGGATGACGTCACTGCTGTTATACGGTTCAGGTGTTGGGTTGTGTTCTACGGGCGGGATGTCTAGGGGTGAGTTAGGGGTGGAGGGGGTAAAGGAGTATGTATGGTGTAATTTTGGGTGAATGTTTTTTAGACCAGCAACAATATGTTAAGTGAGACCTGTGCTATCCTCTGTGAGATGTGGGGCTGCTGGGGTTTGGGGACTGGAGAGCGTTGGAGGGGTATGTATGGCGTCACTGTTGTGGGATGATTTTATGTCTCTGACTTAGACATATAACCCTTCTGAAAGCCTCCACGCACAAACACACACACACACACACTGTTTACACATTATATATATATAGGACAAAACATACATCACGAGAAGAGAGACAACACACCACTACATAAAGAGAGACCTAAAGACAACAACATAGCAAGGCAGCAACACATGACAACACAGCATGGCAACAACACATGACAACACAGCAAGGCAGCAACACATCATGACAACACAGCATGGCAGCAACACATGACAACACAGCAAGGCAGCAACACATGACAACACAGCATGGTAGCAACACATCATGACAACACAGCATGGCAGCAACACATGACAACACAGCATGGTAGCAACACATCATGACAACACAGCAAGATAGCAACACATGACAACACAGCATGGTAGCAACACATCATGACAACACAGCATGGCAGCAACACATCATGACAACACAGCATGGTAGCACCACATGACAACACAGCAAGGTAGCAACACATGACAACACAGCAAGGTAGCAACACATGACAACACAGCATGGTAGCAACACATCATGACAACACAGCAAGGTAGCAACACATGACAACACGGCATGGTAACAACACAACATGACAACACAGCATGGCAGCAACACATCATGACAACACAGCATGGTAGCACCACATGACAACACAGCAAGGTAGCAACACATGACAACACAGCAAGGTAGCAACACATGACAACATAGCAAGGTAGCAACACATGACAACACAGCATGGTAGCAACACATGACAACACAGCAAGGTAGCAACACATGACAACACAGCAAGGTAGCAACACATGACAACACGGCATGGTAGCAACACATAACAACACAGCATGGTAGCAACACAACATAACAACACAGCAAGGTAGCAACACATGACAACACAGCATGGTAGCAACACATAACAACACAGCAAGGTAGCAACACATGACAACACAGCATGGTAGCAACACATAACAACACAGCATGGTAGCAAAACAACATAACAACACAGCAAGGTAGCAACACATGACAACACAGCATGGTAGCAACACATAACAACACAGCAAGGTAGCAACACATGACAACACAGCATGGTAGCAACACATAACAACACAGCATGGTAGCAACACAACATAACAACACAGCAAGGTAGAAACACATGACAACACAGCATGGTAGCAACACATAACAACACAGCAAGGTAGCAACACATGACAACACAGCATGGTAGCAACACATGACAACACAGCATGGTAGCAACACATGACAACACAGCATGGTAGCAACACATGACAACACAGCATGGTAGCAACACATGACAACACAGCATGGTAGCAACACATGACAACACAGCATGGTAGCAACACAACATAACAACACAGCAAGGTAGCAACACAACATAACAACACAGCATGGTAGCAACACAACATGACAACACAGCATGGTAGCAACACAACATAACAACACAGCATGGTAGCAACACATGACAACACAGCATGGTAGCAACACAACATAACAACACAGTATGGTAGCAACACATGACAACACAGCATGGTAGCAACACAGCACGATAACAACACAGCAAGGAAGCGTCACATGACAACCCAGCATGGTAGCAACACATAACAACACAGCATGGTAGCAACACAACATAACAACACAGCAAGGTAGCAACACATGACAACCCAGCATGGTAGCAACACATGACAACACAGCATGGTAGCAACACAGCACGATAACAACACAGCAAGGTAGCAACACATGACAACACAGCATGGTAGCGACACATGACAACACAGCATGGTAGCAACACATGACAACACAGCATGGTAGCAACACATGACAACACAGCATGGTAGCAACACATGACAACACAGCATGGTAGCAACACATGACAACACAGCATGGTAGCAACACATGACAACACAGCATGGTAGCGACACATGACAACACAGCATGGTAGCAAAACATGACAACACAGCAAGGTAGCAACACATGACAACACAGCATGGTAGCAACACATGACAACACAGCAAGGTAGCAACACATGACAACACAGCAAGGTAGCAACACATGACAACACAGCAAGGTAGCAACACATGACAACACAGCATGGCAGCAACACAACATGACAACACAGCAAGGTAGCAACACATGACAACACAGCAAGGTAGCAACACATGACAACACAGCATGGTAGCAACACAACATGACAACAACATGGTAGCAACACAAAATGGTAGAACCACAAAACATGGTACAAACATTATTGGGCACAGACAACAGCACAAAGGGCAAGAAGGTAGAGACAACACATCACACAAAGCAGCCACAACTGTCAGTAAGAGTGTCCATGATTGAGTCGTTGAATGAAGAGATGGAGATAAAACTGTCCAGTTTGAGTTTTTGTTGCGGCATATTCCAATCACTAGATGCAGCGAACTGAAAAGAGGAGTACATGTACCCGCACCTGCCGATCAATACATTACGTCTCCTTAATCAAGCATGGGTATGATGGTCATTTGAATCAGGATTAGTTTGGCAGCTGGCGGTGAAAGAGGAGCGATTACGATAGAGGAAACCAAGTCTAGATTTAACTTTAGCCTACAGCTTTGATATGTGCTGAGAGAAGGACAGTGTACCGTCCCTAGCCAGTACTCCCAAGTACTTGTAAGAGGGGACTACCTCAAGCTCTAAACCCTCAGAGGTAGTAATCACACCGGTGGGGAGAGGGGCATTCTTCTTACCAAACCACATGACCTTTGTTTTGGAGGTGTTCAGAACAAGGTTAAGGGCAGAGAAAGCTTGTTGGACACTAAGAAAGCTTTGTTGTAGATTATTTAACACAAAATCCGGTGGGGGCCAGCTGAGTATAAGACTGTATCATCTGCATATAAATGGACGAGAGAGCGTCCTACTGCCTGAGCTATGTTTTTTTGATGTAAGTTGAGAACATCGTGGGGCCTAGGATCGAGCCTTGGGGTAAATCCCTTGGTGACAGGCAGTGGCTGAGACAGCAGACGTTCTGACTTCATACACTGAACTCATTGAGATCGGAATCAAACTGACGTTCTTGCATCAACAACAACACATGACACAACAAGTATCCCAAAGGAGCAAAACAACAAATGACATAACAAGTATCCCAAACAGCAAAACAACAGCTCAACCTATACTCTCAATGGACCAGAAACATATAATTATTGCCCACACATCACACCCACTGTAATATACAGAATAATTGCTAATTTTCCTGGAGTAGACACCCACTGGAATTAATACAGTTTACAGTATGTACATGGGGAATACAGAAACACTGAACGCTATATGAAGAACAAACACAATGAAACTTTTGACAGAAAAAGTAATTCTTTGTGGATTTAAACGAGTAAACACAGTAATCCATGCAATAACAGTAAAATGTGTGTCTCTCTCTCAACACACACACATACACACATACTCTGATTCGATATCTCTCTTAACACACACAACAAGCCTCAGAACTGAGCACTAGGTGAGATCCACTAGGTAAAGGTCCACTAGGTAAAGGTCCACTAGGTAAAGATCCACTAGGTAAAGGTCAACTAGGTAAAGGTCCACTAGGTAAAGGTCCACTAGGTAAAGGTCCACTAGGTGAGATCCACTAGGTAAAGGTCCACTAGGTAAAGGTCCACTAGGTAAAGGTCCACTAGGAAAAGGTCTCAACACACACACATACACACATACTCTGTTTCGAAATCTCTCTTAACACACACACCAAGCCTCAGAACTGAGCACTAGGTGAGATCCACTAGGTGAAGGTCCACTAGGTAAAGATCCACTAGGTAAAGGTTCACTAGGTAAAGGTCCACTAGGTAAAGATCCACTAGGTAAAGGTCCACTAGGTAAAGGTCCACTAGGTAAAGATCCACTAGGTAAAGGTCCACTAGGTAAAGGTCCACTAGGTGAGATCCACTAGGTAAAGGTCCACTAGGTAAAGGTCCACTAGGTAAAGGTCCACTAGGTAAAGGTTCACTAGGTAAAGGTCCACTAGGTAAAGGTCCACTAGGTGAGATCCACTAGGTAAAGGTCCACTAGGTAAAGGTCCACTAGGTGAGATCCACTAGGTAAAGGTCCACTAGGTAAAGGTCCACTAGGTAAAGGTCCACTAGGTAAAGGTCCACTAGGTAAAGGTCCACTAGGTGAGGTCCACTAGGTAAAGTTTCACTAGGTAAAGGTTCACTAGGTGAGATCCACTAGGTAAAGGTCCACTAGGTGAGATCCACTAGGTAAAGGTCCACTAGTTGAGATCCACTAGGTAAAGATCCATTAGGTAAAGGTCCACTAGGTAAAGGTCCACTAGGTGAGATCCACTAGGTAAAGGTCCACTAGGTAAAGGTCCACTAGGTGAGATCCAATAGGTAAAGGTCCACTAGGTAAAGGTCCACTAGGTAAAGGTCCACTAGGTGAGATCCACTAGGTAAAGGTCCACTAGGTAAAGGTCCACTAGGTAAAGGTCCACTATGTAAAGGTTCACTAGGTAAAGGTCCACTAGGTAAAGGTTCACTAGGTAAAGGTCCACTAGGTAAAGGTCCACTAGGTGAGATCCACTAGGTAAAGGTCCACTAGGTAAAGGTCCACTAGGTGAGATCCACTAGGTAAAGGTCCACTAGGTAAAGGTCCACTAGGTAAAGGTCCACTAGGTAAAGGTCCACTAGGTAAAGGTTCACTAGGTAAAGGTCCACTAGGTAAAGGTCCACTAGGTGAGATCCACTAGGTAAAGGTCCACTAGGTAAAGGTTCACTAGGTAAAGGTCCACTAGGTAAAGGTCCACTAGGTGAGATCCACTAGGTAAAGGTCCACTAGGTAAAGGTCCACTAGGTAAAGGTCCAATTGGTAAAGGTCCACTAGGTGAGGGCCACTAGGTAAAGGTCCACTAGGTGAGGTCCACTAGGTAAAGGTCCACTAGGTAAAGGTCCACTAGGTAAAGGTCCACTAGGTAAAGGTTCACTAGGTAAAGGTCCACTAGGTAAAGGTCCACTAGGTAAAGGTCCACTAGGTAAAGGTCCACTAGGTAAAGGTCCACTAGGTGAGTTCCACTAGGTAAAGGTCCACTAGGTAAAGGTCCACTAGGTGAGATCCACTAGGTAAAGGTCCACTAGGTAAAGGTCCACTAGGTAAAGGTCCACTAGGTAAAGGTCCACTAGGTAAAGGTCTACTAGGTAAAGGTCCACTAGGTGAGATCCACTAGGTAAAGGTCCACTAGGTAAAGGTCCACTAGGTAAAGGTCCACTAGGTAAAGGTCCACTAGGTAAAGGTCCACTAGGTGAGATCCAATAGGTAAAGGTCCACTAGGTAAAGGTCCACTAGGTAAAGGTCCACTAGGTGAGATCCACTAGGTAAAGGTCCACTAGGTAAAGGTCCACTAGGTAAAGGTCCACTAGGTAAAGGTTCACTAGGTAAAGGTCCACTAGGTAAAGGTTCACTAGGTAAAGGTCCACTAGGTAAAGGTCCACTAGGTGAGATCCACTAGGTAAAGGTCCACTAGGTAAAGGTCCACTAGGTGAGATCCACTAGGTAAAGGTCCACTAGGTAAAGGTCCACTAGGTAAAGGTCCACTAGGTAAAGGTCCACAGGGTAAAGGTTCACTAGGTAAAGGTCCACTAGGTAAAGGTCCACTAGGTGAGATCCACTGGGTAAAGGTCCACTAGGTAAAGGTTCACTAGGTAAAGGTCCACTAGGTAAAGGTCCACTAGGTGAGATCCACTAGGTAAAGGTGCACTAGGTAAAGGTCCACTAGGTAAAGGTCCACTAGGTAAAGGTCCACTAGGTGAGGTCCACTAGGTAAAGGTCCACTAGGTGAGATCCACTAGGTAAAGGTCCACTAGGTAAAGGTCCACTAGGTGAGATCCACTAGGTAAAGGTCCACTAGGTAAAGGTCCACTAGGTAAAGGTCCACTAGGTAAAGGTCCACAGGGTAAAGGTTCACTAGGTAAAGGTCCACTAGGTAAAGGTCCACTAGGTGAGATCCACTGGGTAAAGGTCCACTAGGTAAAGGTTCAGTAGGTAAAGGTCCACTAGGTAAAGGTCCACTAGGTGAGATCCACTAGGTAAAGGTGCACTAGGTAAAGGTCCACTAGGTAAAGGTCCACTAGGTAAAGGTCCACTAGGTGAGGTCCACTAGGTAAAGGTCCACTAGGTAAAGGTCCACTAGGTGAGATCCACTAGGTAAAGGTCCACAGGGTAAAGGTCCACTAGGTAAAGGTCCACTAGGTAAAGGTCTACTAGGTAAAGGTCCACTAGGTGAGATCCACTAGGTAAAGGTCCACTAGGTAAAGGTCCACTAGGTAAAAGTCCACTAGGTGAGGTCCACTAGGTAAAGGTCCACTAGGTAAAGGTCCGCCAGGTAAAGGTCCACTAGGTAAAGGTCCACTAGGTAAAGGTCCACTAGGTAAAGGTCCACTAGGTAAAGGTTCACTAGGTAAAGGTTCACTGGGTAAAGGTCCACTAGGTAAAGGTCCACTTGGTAAAGGTCCACTAGGTGAGGTCCACTAGGTAAAGATCCACTAGGTAAAGGTCCACTAGGTAAAGGTCCACTAGGTAAAGGTCCACTAGGTAAAGGTCCACTAGGTGAGGTCCACTAGGTAAAGTTTCACTAGGTGAGATCCACTAGGTAAAGATCCACTAGGTGAGATCCACTAGGTAAAGGTCCACTAGGTGAGATCCACTAGGTAAAGATCCACTAGGTAAAGGTCCACTAGGTAAAGGTCCATTAGGTAAAGGTCCACTAGGTAAAGGTCCACTAGGTGAGATCCACTAGGTAAAGGTCCACTAGGTAAAGGTCCACTAGGTGAGATCCAATAGGTAAAGGTCCACTAGGTAAAGGTCCACTAGGTAAAGGTCCACTAGGTGAGATCCACTAGGTAAAGGTCCACTAGGTAAAGGTCCACTAGGTAAAGGTCCACTATGTAAAGGTTCACTAGGTAAAGGTCCACTAGGTAAAGGTCCACTAGGTAAAGGTCCACTAGGTAAAGGTCCACTAGGTGAGATCCACTAGGTAAAGGTCCACTAGGTAAAGGTCCACTAGGTGAGATCCACTAGGTAAAGGTCCACTAGGTAAAGGTCCACTAGGTAAAGGTCCACTAGGTAAAGGTCCACTAGGTAAAGGTTCACTAGGTAAAGGTCCACTAGGTAAAGGTCCACTAGGTGAGATCCACTAGGTAAAGGTCCACTAGGTAAAGGTTCACTAGGTAAAGGTCCACTAGGTAAAGGTCCACTAGGTGAGATCCACTAGGTAAAGGTCCACTAGGTAAAGGTCCACTAGGTAAAGGTCCAATTGGTAAAGGTCCACTAGGTGAGGGCCACTAGGTAAAGGTCCACTAGGTGAGGTCCACTAGGTAAAGGTTCACTAGGTAAAGGTCCACTAGGTAAAGGTCCACTAGGTAAAGGTCCACTAGGTAAAGGTCCACTAGGTAAAGGTCCACTGGGTGAGATCCACTAGGTAAAGGTCCACTAGGTAAAGGTCCACTAGGTAAAGGTCCACTAGGTAAAGGTCCACTAGGTAAAGGTTCACTAGGTAAAGGTCCACTAGGTAAAGGTCCACTAGGTGAGATCCACTAGGTGAGGTCCACTAGGTAAAGGTCCACTAGGTGAGATCCACTAGGTAAAGGTCCACTAGGTAAAGGTCCACTAGGTAAAGGTCCACTAGGTGAGGGCCACTAGGTAAAGGTCCACTAGGTGAGGTCCACTAGGTAAAGGTCCACTAGGTAAAGGTCCACTAGGTAAAGGTCCACTAGGTAAAGGTCCACTAGGTAAAGGTCCACTAGGTGAGGTCCACTAGGTAAAGGTCCACTAGGTAAAGGTCCACTAGGTGAGGTCCACTAGGTAAAGGTCCACTAGGTGAAGGTCCGCCAGGTTAAGGTCCACTAGGTAAAGGTCCACTAGGTAAAGGTCCACTAGGTAAAGGTCCACTAGGTAAAGGTTCACTAGGTAAAGGTTCACTGGGTAAAGGTCCACTAGGTAAAGGTCCACTAGGTAAAGGTCCACTAGGTAAAGGTCCACTAGGTGAGGTCCACTAGGTAAAGATCCACTAGGTAAAGGTCCACTAGGTAATGGTCCACTAGGTAAAGTTCCACTAGGTCAAGGTCCACTAGGTAAAGGTTCACTAGGTAAAGGTCCACTAGGTCAAGGTCCACTAGGTGAGGTCCACTAGGTAAAGGTCCACTAGGTGAGATCCACTAGGTAAAGGTCCACTAGGTAAAGGTCCACTAGGTAAAGGTCCACTAGGTAAAGGTCCACTAGGTAAAGGTCCACTAGGTGAGGTTTACTAGGTAAAGGTCCACTAGGTGAGATCCACTAGGTAAAGGTCCACTAGGTAAAGGTCCACTTGGTAAAGGTCCACTAGGTAAAGGTCTACTAGGTAAAGGTCCACTATGTAAAGGTCCACTAGGTAAAGGTCCACTAGGTGAGGTCCACTAGGTAAAGGTCCACTAGGTAAAGGTCCACTAGGTGAGGTCCACTAGGAAAACTTCCACTAGGTAAAGGTCCACTAGGTGAGGTCCACTAGGTAAAGGTCTACTAGGTGAGGTCCACTAGGTAAAGGTCCACTAGGTAAAGGTCTACTAGGTAAAGGTCCACTAGGTAAAGGTCCACTAGGTAAAGGTCTACTAGGTAAAGGTCCACTAGGTAAAGGTCTACTAGGTAAAGGTCCACTAGGTGAGGTCCACTAGGTAAAGGTTCACTAGGTAAAGGTCCACTAGGTGAGGTCAACTAGGTAAAGGTTCACTAGGTGAGGTCCACTAGGTGAGGTCCACTAGGTAAAGGTCCACTAGGTAAGGTCCACTAGGTAAAGGTCCACTAGGTAAAGGTTCACTAGGTAAAGGTCCACTAGGTAAAGGTCCACTAGGTGAGGTCCACTAGGTGAGGTCCACTAGGTAAAGGTCCACTAGGTAAGGTCCACTAGGTAAAGGTCCACTAGGTAAAGGTTCACTAGGTAAAGGTCCACTAGGTAAAGGTCCACTAGGTGAGGTCCACTAGGTGAGGTTCACTAGGTGAGGTCCACTAGGTGAGGTCCACTAGGTAAAGATCCACTAGGTAAAGGTCCACTAGGTAAAGGTCCATTAGGTAAAGGTCCACTAGGTAAAGGTCCACTAGGTGAGATCCACTAGGTAAAGGTCCACTAGGTAAAGGTCCACTAGGTGAGATCCAATAGGTAAAGGTCCACTAGGTAAAGGTCCACTAGGTAAAGGTCCACTAGGTAAAGGTCCACTAGGTGAGATCCACTAGGTAAAGGTCCACTAGGTAAAGGTCCACTAGGTAAAGGTCCACTATGTAAAGGTTCACTAGGTAAAGGTCCACTAGGTAAAGGTTCACTAGGTAAAGGTCCACTAGGTAAAGGTCCACTAGGTGAGATCCACTAGGTAAAGGTCCACTAGGTAAAGGTCCACTAGGTGAGATCCACTAGGTAAAGGTCCACTAGGTAAAGGTCCACTAGGTAAAGGTCCACTAGGTAAAGGTCCACTAGGTAAAGGTTCACTAGGTAAAGGTCCACTAGGTAAAGGTCCACTAGGTGAGATCCACTAGGTAAAGGTCCACTAGGTAAAGGTTCACTAGGTAAAGGTCCACTAGGTAAAGGTCCACTAGGTGAGATCCACTAGGTAAAGGTCCACTAGGTAAAGGTCCACTAGGTAAAGGTCCAATTGGTAAAGGTCCACTAGGTGAGGGCCACTAGGTAAAGGTCCACTAGGTGAGGTCCACTAGGTAAAGGTCCACTAGGTAAAGGTCCACTAGGTAAAGGTCCACTAGGTAAAGGTCCACTAGGTAAAGGTTCACTAGGTAAAGGTCCACTAGGTAAAGGTCCACTAGGTAAAGGTCCACTAGGTAAAGGTCCACTAGGTGAGATCCACTAGGTAAAGGTCCACTAGGTGAGATCCACTAGGTAAAGGTCCACTAGGTAAAGGTCCACTAGGTAAAGGTCCACTAGGTAAAGGTCCACTAGGTAAAGGTCCACTAGGTGAGATCCACTAGGTAAAGGTCCACTAGGTAAAGGTCCACTAGGTAAAGGGCCACTAGGTGAGGTCCACTAGGTAAAGGTCCACTAGGTAAAGGTCCACTAGGTGAGGTCCACTAGGTAAAGGTCCACTAGGTAAAGGTCCACTAGGTGAGGTCCACTAGGTAAAGGTCCACTAGGTAAAGGTCCGCCAGGTAAAGGTCCACTAGGTAAAGGTCCACTAGGTAAAGGTCCACTAGGTAAAGGTTCACTAGGTAAAGGTTCACTGGGTAAAGGTCCACTAGGTAAAGGTCCACTAGGTAAAGGTCCACTAGGTGAGGTCCACTAGGTAAAGATCCACTAGGTAAAGGTCCCAAGGTAAAGGTCCACTAGGTAAAGGTCCACTAGGTAAAGGTCCACTAGGTAAAGATCCACTAGGTAAAGGTCCACTAGGTAAAGGTCCACTAGGTGAGGTCCACTAGGTAAAGGTCCACTAGGTAAAGATCCACTAGGTAAAGGTCCACTAGGTAAAGGTCCACTAGGTAAAGGTCCACTAGGTGAGGTCCACTAGGTAAAGGTTCACTAGGTAAAGGTTCACTAGGTGAGATCCACTAGGTAAAGGTCCACTAGGTGAGATCCACTAGGTAAAGATCCACTAGGTAAAGGTCCACTAGGTAAAGGTCCACTAGGTAAAGGTCCACTAGGTAAAGGTCCACTAGGTGAGATCCACTAGGTAAAGGTCCACTAGGTAAAGGTCCACTAGGTGAGATCCAATAGGTAAAGGTCCACTAGGTAAAGGTCCATTAGGTAAAGGTCCACTAGGTGAGATCCACTAGGTAAAGGTCCACTAGGTAAAGGTCCACTAGGTAAAGGTCCACTAGGTAAAGGTCCACTAGGTAAAGGTTCACTAGGTAAAGGTCCACTAGGTCAAGGTCCACTAGGTGAGGTCCACTAGGTAAAGGTCCACTAGGTGAGATCCACTAGGTAAAGATCCACTAGGTAAAGGTCCACTAGGTAAAGGTCCACTAGGTAAAGGTCCACTAGGTAAAGGTCCACTAGGTAAAGGTCCACTAGGTGAGGTCTACTAGGTAAAGGTCCACTAGGTGAGATCCACTAGGTAAAGGTCCACTAGGTAAAGGTCCACTTGGTAAAGGTCCACTAGGTAAAGGTCTACTAGGTAAAGGTCCACTATGTAAAGGTCCACTAGGTAAAGGTCCACTAGGTGAGGTCCACTAGGTAAAGGTCCACTAGGTAAAGGTCCACTAGGTGAGGTCCACTAGGTAAAGGTCTACTAGGTGAGGTCCACTAGGTAAAGGTCCACTAGGTAAAGGTCTACTAGGTAAAGGTCCACTAGGTAAAGGTCCACTAGGTAAAGGTCTACTAGGTAAAGGTCCACTAGGTAAAGGTCTACTAGGTAAAGGTTCACTAGGTGAGGTCCACTAGGTGAGGTCCACTAGGTAAAGGTCCACTAGGTAAGGTCCACTAGGTAAAGGTCCACTAGGTAAAGGTTCACTAGGTAAAGGTCCACTAGGTAAAGGTCCACTAGGTGAGGTCCACTAGGTGAGGTCCACTAGGTAAAGGTCCACTAGGTAAGGTCCACTAGGTAAAGGTCCACTAGGTAAAGGTTCACTAGGTAAAGGTCCACTAGGTAAAGGTCCACTAGGTAAAGGTCCACTAGGTGAGGTCCACTAGGTGAGGTCCACTAGGTGAGGTCCACTAGGTAAAGGTCCACTAGGTAAAGGTCCACTAGGTAAAGGTCCACTAGGTAAAGGTCCGCCAGGTGAGGTCCACTAGGTAAAGGTCCACTAGGTAAAGGTCCACTAGGTGAGATCCACTAGGTAACGGTCCACTAGGTAAAGGTCCACTAGGTAAAGGTCCACTAGGTGAGATCCACTAGGTAAAGGTCCACTAGGTAAAGGTCCACTAGGTGAGGTCCACTAGGTAAAGGTCCACTAGGTGAGATCCACTAGGTAAAGGTCCACTAGGTAAAGGTCCACTAGGTAAAGGTCCACTAGGTAAAGGTCCGCCAGGTGAGGTCCACTAGGTAAAGGTCCACTAGGTAAAGGTCCACTAGGTGAGATCCAATAGGTAAAGGTCCACTAGGTAAAGGTCCATTAGGTAAAGGTCCACTAGGTGAGATCCACTAGGTAAAGGTCCACTAGGTAAAGGTCCACTAGGTAAAGGTCCACTAGGTAAAGGTCCACTAGGTAAAGGTTCACTAGGTAAAGGTCCACTAGGTCAAGGTCCACTAGGTGAGGTCCACTAGGTAAAGGTCCACTAGGTGAGATCCACTAGGTAAAGATCCACTAGGTAAAGGTCCACTAGGTAAAGGTCCACTAGGTAAAGGTCCACTAGGTAAAGGTCCACTAGGTAAAGGTCCACTAGGTGAGGTCTACTAGGTAAAGGTCCACTAGGTGAGATCCACTAGGTAAAGGTCCACTAGGTAAAGGTCCACTAGGTGAGATCCACTAGGTAAAGGTCCACTAGGTAAAGGTCCACTAGGTGAGGTCCAGTAGGTAAAGGTCCACTAGGTAAAGGTCTACTAGGTAAAGGTCCACTAGGTAAAGGTCCACAAGGTAAAGGTCTACTAGGTAAAGGTCCACTAGGTGAGGTCCACTAGGTAAAGGTCCACTAGGTAAAGGTCCACTATGTAAAGGTCCACTAGGTAAAGGTTTACTAGGTAAAGGTCCACTAGGTAAACTTCCACTAGGTAAAGGTCCACTAGGTAAAGGTCCACTAGGTAAAGGTTCACTAGGTAAAGGTCCACTAGGTAAAGGTCCACTAGGTAAAGGTCCACTAGGTAAAGGTTCACTAGGTAAAGGTCCACTAGGTAAAGGTCCACTAGGTAAAGGTCCAGTAGGTAAAGGTCCACTAGGTAAAGGTTCACTAGGTAAAGGTCCAAAAGGTAAAGGTCCACTAGGTAAAGGTTCACTAGGTGAGGTCCACTAGGTGAGGTCCACTAGGTAAAGGTCCACTAGGTAAAGGTTCACTATGTAAAGGTCCACTAGGTAAAGGTCCACTAGGTAAAGGTTCACTAGGTGAGGTCCACTAGGTGAGGTCCACTAGGTAAAGGTCCACTAGGTAAAGGTTCAGTAGGTAAAGGTCCACTAGGTAAAAGTCCACTAGGTAAAGGTCCACTAGGTAAAGGTCCACTAGGTAAAGGTCCACTAGGTAAAGGTTCACTAGGTAAAGGTCCACTAGGTAAAGGTTCACTAGGTGAGTTCCACTAGGTGAGGTCCACTAGGTGAGATCCACTAGGTAAAGGTTCACTATGTGAGGTCCACTAAGTGAGGTCCACTAGGTGAGGTCCACTAGGTAAAGGTTCACTAGGTGAGGTCCACTAGGTAAAGGTTCACTAGGTAAAGGTCCACTAGGTAAAGGTCCACTAGGTAAAGGTCCACTAGGTGAGGTCCACTAGGTAAAGGTCCACTAGGTAAAGGTCCAATTGGTAAAGGTCCACTAGGTAAAGGTCCACTAGGTGAGGTCCACTAGGTAAAGGTCCACTAGGTGAGATTCACTAGGTGAGGTCCACTAGGTGAGGTCCACTAGGTGAGATCCACTAGGTAAAGATCCACTAGGTAAAGGTCCAATAGGTAAAGGTTCACTAGGAAAAGGTCCACTAGGTAAAGGTCCACTAGGTAAAGGTCCACTAGGTGAGGTCCACTAGGTGAAGGTCCACTAGGTAAAGATCCACTAGGTGAGGTCCACTAGGTAAAGGTCCACTAGGTAAAGGTCCACTAGGTAAAGGTCCACTAGGTGAGGTCCAGTAGAAGAGGTCCAGTAGAAGAGATCCAGTAGAAGAGATCCAGTAGGACAGGTCCACTAGGTGAGGTCCACTAGGTAAAGGTCCACTAGGTGAGATCCACTAGGTAAAGGTCCACTAGGTGAGATCCACTAGGTAACGGTCCACTAGGTAAAGGTCCACTAGGTAAAGGTCCACTAGGTAAAGGTCACCTAGGTAAAGATCTACTAGGTAAAGGTCCACTAGGTGAGATCCACTAGGTAACGGTCCACTAGGTAAAGGTCCACAAGGTAAAGGTCCACTAGGTAAAGGTTCACTAGGTGAGGTCCACTAGGTGAGGTCCACTAGGTAAAGGTCCACTAGGTAAAGGTTCAGTAGGTAAAGGTTCACTAGGTAAAGGTCCACTAGGTAAAGGTCCACTAGGTAAAGGTTCACTAGGTAAAGGTCCACTAGTTAACGGTCCACTAGGTAAAGGTCCACTAGGTAAAGGTCCACTAGGTGAGGTCCAGTAGAAGAGGTCCAGTAGAAGAGATCCAGTAGAAGAGATCCAGTAGGACAGGTCCACTAGGTGAGGTCCACTAGGTAAAGGTCCACTAGGTGAGATCCACTAGGTAAAGGTCCACTAGGTGAGATCCACTAGGTAACGGTCCACTAGGTGAGGTCCACTAGGTGAGGTCCACTAGGTGAGGTCCACTAGGTAAAGGTCCACTAGGTAAAGGTCACCTAGGTAAAGATCTACTAGGTAAAGGTCCACTAGGTGAGATCCACTAGGTAACGGTCCACTAGGTAAAGGTCCACTAGGTAAAGGTCCACTAGGTAAAGGTCCACTAGGTAAAGGTCCACTAGGTAAAGGTCCACTAGGTGAGGTCCACTAGGTGAGGTCCACTAGGTAAAGGTCCACTAGGTAAAGGTCCACTAGGTGAGATCCACTAGGTAAAGGTCCACTAGGTAAAGGTCCACTAGGTAAAGGTCCACTAGTTGAGATCCACTAGGTGAGATCCACTAGGTAAAGGTCCACTAGGTGAGGTCCACTAGGTAAAGGTCCACTAGGTAAAGGTTCACTAGGTAAAGGTCCACTAGGTAAAGGTTCACTAGGTGAGTTCCACTAGGTGAGGTCCACTAGGTGAGATCCACTAGGTAAAGGTTCACTAGGTGAGGTCCACTAAGTGAGGTCCACTAGGTGAGGTCCACTAGGTAAAGGTTCACTAGGTGAGGTCCACTAGGTAAAGGTTCACTAGGTAAAGGTCCACTAGGTAAAGGTCCACTAGGTAAAGGTCCACTAGGTGAGGTCCACTAGGTAAAGGTCCACTAGGTAAAGGTCCAATTGGTAAAGGTCCACTAGGTAAAGGTCCACTAGGTGAGGTCCACTAGGTGAGGTCCACTAGGTAAAGGTCCACTAGGTGAGATTCACTAGGTGAGGTCCACTAGGTGAGGTCCACTAGGTGAGATCCACTAGGTAAAGATCTACTAGGTAAAGGTCCAATAGGTAAAGGTTCACTAGGAAAAGGTCCACTAGGTAAAGGTCCACTAGGTAAAGGTCCACTAGGTGAGGTCCACTAGGTGAAGGTCCACTAGGTAAAGATCCACTAGGTGAGGTCCACTAGGTAAAGGTCCACTAGGTAAAGGTCCACTAGGTAAAGGTCCACTAGGTGAGGTCCAGTAGAAGAGGTCCAGTAGAAGAGATCCAGTAGAAGAGATCCAGTAGGACAGGTCCACTAGGTGAGGTCCACTAGGTAAAGGTCCACTAGGTGAGATCCACTAGGTAAAGGTCCACTAGGTGAGATCCACTAGGTAACGGTCCACTAGGTAAAGGTCCACTAGGTAAAGGTCCACTAGGTAAAGGTCACCTAGGTAAAGATCTACTAGGTAAAGGTCCACTAGGTGAGATCCACTAGGTAACGGTCCACTAGGTAAAGGTCCACAAGGTAAAGGTCCACTAGGTAAAGGTTCACTAGGTGAGGTCCACTAGGTGAGGTCCACTAGGTAAAGGTCCACTAGGTAAAGGTTCAGTAGGTAAAGGTTCACTAGGTAAAGGTCCACTAGGTAAAGGTCCACTAGGTAAAGGTTCACTAGGTAAAGGTCCACTAGTTAACGGTCCACTAGGTAAAGGTCCACTAGGTAAAGGTCCACTAGGTGAGGTCCAGTAGAAGAGGTCCAGTAGAAGAGATCCAGTAGAAGAGATCCAGTAGGACAGGTCCACTAGGTGAGGTCCACTAGGTAAAGGTCCACTAGGTGAGATCCACTAGGTAAAGGTCCACTAGGTGAGATCCACTAGGTAACGGTCCACTAGGTGAGGTCCACTAGGTGAGGTCCACTAGGTGAGGTCCACTAGGTAAAGGTCCACTAGGTAAAGGTCACCTAGGTAAAGATCTACTAGGTAAAGGTCCACTAGGTGAGATCCACTAGGTAACGGTCCACTAGGTAAAGGTCCACTAGGTAAAGGTCCACTAGGTAAAGGTCCACTAGGTAAAGGTCCACTAGGTAAAGGTCCACTAGGTGAGGTCCACTAGGTGAGGTCCACTAGGTAAAGGTCCACTAGGTAAAGGTCCACTAGGTGAGATCCACTAGGTAAAGGTCCACTAGGTAAAGGTCCACTAGGTAAAGGTCCACTAGTTGAGGTCCACTAGGTGAGATCCACTAGGTAAAGGTCCACTAGGTGAGGTCCACTAGGTAAAGGTCCACCAGGTAAAGGTCCACTAGGTAAAGGTCCACTAGGAAAAGGTCCACTAGGTGAGATCCACTAGGTAAAGGTCCACTAGGTGAGATCCACTAGGTGAGGTCCAGTAGAAGAGATCCAGTAGGACAGATCCAGTAGGACAGGTCCACTAGGTGAGATCCACTAGGTAAAGGCCCACTAGGTAAAGGTCCACTAAGTAAAGGTCCACTAGGTGAGATCCACTAGGTAAAGGTCCACTAGGTAAAGGTCCACTAGGTAAAGGTCCACTAGGTGAGATCCACTAGGTAAAGGTCCACTAGGTAAAGGTCCACTAGGTAAAGGTCCACTAGGTAAAGGTCCACTAGGTGAGATCCACTAGGTACAGGTCCAGAAGGACAGGTCCACTAGGTAAAGGTCCACTAGGTGAGGTTCACTAGGTAAAGGTCCACTAGGTAAAGGTTCACTAGGTGAGGTCCACTAGGTGAGGTCCACTAGGTGAGATCCACTAGGTAAAGGTTCACTAGGTGAGGTCCACTAGGTGAGATCCACTAGGTGAGGTCCACTAGGTAAAGGTTCACTAGGTGAGATTCACTAGGTGAGGTCCACTAGGTGAGGTCCACTAGGTGAGATCCACTAGGTAAAGATCCACTAGGTAAAGATCCACTAGGTAAAGGTCCACTAGGTAAAGGTCCACTAGGTAAAGGTCCACTAGGTAAAGGTCCACTAGGTGAGGTCCACTAGGTGAAGGTCCACTAGGTAAAGATCCACTAGGTAAAGGTCCACTAGGTAAAAGTCCACTAGGTGAGGTCCACTAGGTAAAGGTCCACTAGGTAAAGGTCCACTAGGTAAAGGTCCACTAGGTGAGGTCCAGTAGAAGAGGTCCAGTAGAAGAGATCCAGTAGAAGAGATCCAGTAGGACAGGTCCACTAGGTGAGGTCCACTAGGTAAAGGTCCACTAGGTGAGATCCACTAGGTAAAGGTCCACTAGGTGAGATCCACTAGGTAACGGTCCACTAGGTAAATGTCCACTAGGTAAAGGTCCACTAGGTAAAGGTCACCTTGGTAAAGATCTACTAGGTAAAGGTCCACTAGGTGAGATCCACTAGGTAACGGTCCACTAGGTAAAGGTCCACTAGGTAAAGGTCCACTAGGTAAAGGTCCACTAGGTAAAGGTCCACTAGGTAAAGGTCCACTAGGTGAGGTCCACTAGGTGAGGTCCACTAGGTAAAGGTCCACTAGGTAAAGGTCCACTAGGTGAGATCCACTAGGCAAAGGTCCACTAGGTAAAGGTCCACTAGGTAAAGGTCCACTAGGTGAGGTCCACTAGGTGAGATCCACTAGGTAAAGGTCCACTAGGTGAGGTCCACTAGGTAAAGGTCCACTAGGTAAAGGTCCACTAGGTAAAGGTCCACTAGGAAAAGGTCCACTAGGTGAGATCCACTAGGTAAAGGTCCACTAGGTGAGATCAACTAGGTGAGGTCCAGTAGAAGAGATCCAGTAGGACAGATCCAGTAGGACAGGTCCACTAGGTGAGATCCACTAGGTAAAGGCCCACTAGGTAAAGGTCCACTAAGTAAAGGTCCACTAGGTGAGATCCACTAGGTAAAGGTCCACTAGGTAAAGGTCCACTAGGTAAAGGTCCACTAGGTAAAGGTCCACTAGGTGAGATCCACTAGGTAAAGGTCCACTAGGTAAAGGTCCACTAGGTAAAGGTCCACTAGGTAAAGGTCCACTAGGTGAGATCCACTAGGTAAACGTCCAGAAGGACAGGTCCACTAGGTAAAGGTCCACTAGGTGAGGTCCACTAGGTAAAGGTCCACTAGGTGAGGTCCACTAGGTAAAGGTCCACTAGGTAAAGGTCCACTAGGTAAAGGTCCACTAGGTGAGATCCACTAGGTAAAGGTCCACTAGGTGAGATCAACTAGGTGAGGTCCAGTAGAAGAGATCCAGTAGGACAGATCCAGTAGGACAGGTCCACTAGGTGAGATCCACTAGGTAAAGGCCCACTAGGTAAAGGTCCACTAAGTAAAGGTCCACTAGGTGAGATCCACTAGGTAAAGGTCCACTAGGTAAAGGTCCACTAGGTAAAGGTCCACTAGGTAAAGGTCCACTAGGTGAGATCCACTAGGTAAAGGTCCACTAGGTAAAGGTCCACTAGGTAAAGGTCCACTAGGTAAAGGTCCACTAGGTGAGATCCACTAGGTAAATGTCCAGAAGGACAGGTCCACTAGGTAAAGGTCCACTAGGTGAGGTCCACTAGGTAAAGGTCCACTAGGTGAGGTCCACTAGGTAAAGGTCCACTAGGTAAAGGTCCACTAGGTAAAGGTCCACTAGGTGAGATCCACTAGGTAAAGGTCCACTAGGTGAGGTCCACTAGGTGACGTCCACTATGTGAGGCCCAGTAGGACAGGTCCACTAGGTGAGGTCCAGTAGGACAGGTCCACTAGGTGAGGTCCAGTAGAAGAGATCCAGTAGGACAGGTCCACTGGGAGACGTCCACTCGGTGAGGTCCACTAGGTGAGATCCAGTAGGACAGGTCCACTAGGTAAAGGTTCACTAGGTGAGGTCCACTAGGTAAAGGTCCACTAGGTAAAGGTCCACTAGGTAAAGGTCCACTAGGTAAAGGTCCACTATGTGAGGTCCAGTGGTTGAGGTCCACTAGGTAAAGGTCCACTATGTGAGGTCCAGTGGGTGAGGTCCACTAGGTGAGATCCAGTAGGACAGGTCCACTAGGTAAAGGTTCACTAGGTGAGGTCCACTAGGTAAAGGTCCACTAGGTAAAGGTCCACTAGGTAAAGGTCCACTAGGTAAAGGTCCACTATGTGAGGTCCAGTGGGTGAGGTCCACTAGGTAAAGGTCCACTATGTGAGGTCCAGTGGGTGAGGTCCACTAGGTGAGATCCAGTAGGACAGGTCCACTAGGTAAAGGTCCACTATGTGAGGTCCACTAGGTAAAGGTCCACTAGGTGAGATCCAGTAGGACAGGTCCACTAGGTAAAGGTCCACTATGTGAGGTCCACTAGGTGTGGTCCACCAGGAGAGGTACAATAGGTGAGGTCCACTAGGTAAAGGTCCACTAGGTAAAGGTCCACTAGGTAAAGGTCCACTAGGTAAAGATCCACTAGGAGACGTCCACTCGGTGAGGTCCACTAGCTAGGTGAGGTCCACTAGGAGAAGTCCAATAGAAGAGATCCAGTAGGACAGGTCCACTAGGTGAGGTCCACTAGGAGACGTCCTCTCGGTGAGGTCCAGAAGGACAGGTCCACTAGGTGAGGTCCAGAAGGACAGGTCCACTAGGTGAGGTCCAGAAGGACAGGTCCACTAGGTGAGGTCCAGTAGAAGAGATCCAGTACGACAGGTTCACTAGGTGAGGTCCACCAGGAGGTACAATAGGTGAGATCCACTAGGAGAGGTCCACTAGGAGAGACCCACTAGGAGAGGTCCACTAGGTGAGGTCCACTAGGAGAGGTCCAGTAGAAGAGATCCAGTAGAAGAGATCCAGTAGGACAGGTCCACTAGGTGAGGTCCACTAGGAGACGTCCACTAGGTGAGGTCCACTAGGTGAGGTCCACTAGGTGAGATCTACTAGGTGAGGTCCACTAGGTGAGGTCCACTACCTGAGCGATCCATACACTGAGGAGAAGTCCTTATCTGTTTTATAGGCCTACTGCAGGTAGCCTATACGCAGACAAGACAGAAAGATACATGTTTTCAGAGACCCACTAGAGAACCACTGCCTCCTCAAGAGTCTGAGCCTGCCTGGCAGGTTTGGTCCTACAAAGCCAAAGCCCCCTGATGGGAGAGCATAATACACAAGGAATTTCTCAAAGCTGCTAATGAGAATTTTGACGACCTTGTACCTAGCCGGTGGGAATTCCGGTGGAGTCCCCCACCCAGGTTGCGGCATTGCTGGCAACAATAGCTGCAGTAACCCATGGGAAGGGGGTCACACTCTAACAACAAAAGAGGGGACACATTTTTCTGGCACTGGCGACACATAATAACCGAAAGGTCTGACTGCTCAGAGAAGCTTGGGATAATGGTCACAACGGGGGACCAGCGTGTGTGTATTCCAGGGGAACGGGCGCATATCTGAGCTCCATCACCTAAGACTTGACATTGGTTAATCAAATTTCCCCATTCTTGCCAATTTTGCATGGCCTTCTCAAACAGCTACAACTGTATATGCATTCGTAAAATCAAGTCTTTCTCGAGTTGGGCTCTGGGAAGGAACACCTGCTGAACATCTGAGCTTGTGGTTGGTTGTTGGGGGAAGGGTGGTGAGTGTGTTTGTTTATATCCCACATGTGTTGCTAAGGGTTAATGATGTTAGGGACAGAGCATAGGATGATTTATATCCCACATGTGTTGCTAAGGGTTAATGATGTTAGGGACAGAGCATAGGATGATTTATATCCCACATGTGTTGCTAAGGGTTAATGATGTTAGGGACAGAGCATAGGATGATTTATATCCCACATGTGTTGCTAAGGGTTAATGATGTTAGGGACAGAGCATAGGATGATTTATATCCCACATGTGTTGCTAAGGGTTAATGATGTTAGGGACAGAGCATAGGATGATTTATATCCCACATGTGTTGCTAAGGGTTAATGATGTTAGGGACAGAGCATAGGATGATTCACAACACGTTTCCCCAAAAAATAATTGTTTGGCCCCATAAATTTTTTTTTAATTTTTTTGAAATGCCAGTCCTGGTTATAGGTAACAATCCTTCGTACGAAGTGCCTACAATATTAATTAATTGTGGAAATAAATGAAGATATGCAAGAGTTTTAAATACCTCTATCTTCTTTAACTTAAAGTACGCATCACAATGGAGGTGAGGGCGTTGGAAATGCTTGTGGCAGTTAAATCTGCTTCCGTTCTGTGGGTGGCACTGTGTGATCTTTTAAAAGGATGGGTCCCAATCTCTCAAAGGCCCTGGGACACAGGTGGACAAGGGGTGGTCTGCCAGTCAATGGGACGACAACCTAACTTGGGATGGGGGGGGGGGGGGGTTTAGCGGGTGGAATAGTGGAGAACAATTGAAGGTTTACTCCGTAGCAGTGCAAGTACCATGGTACAGCTGTATAGACACTCAATCATTATGGTACTTTTTTAAATGTAAACTTTACAAACACACAGTACATTATGATAAATAGAATTGAAACTTGTAATCTCATTATGGTACATTGTGAAGTTTATAGCCAGTTATAATTGTAATGGCTTAGCAGATAATAAGACGAGACGATCAGTATTTACCTGGCTAGAAATATATTACATATCATTCAACAATTTTAGATGAAGTGTGGAAAAAGTACTGTCATTCTTCTCCCAGGACCTAGTGAGATATACATGGAGGAGGTTTAATATCCTGCCCTAGTGAGATATACATGGAGGAGGTTTAAATTCCTGACCTAGTGAGATATACATGGAGGTTTAATATCCTGACCTAGTGAGATATACATGGAGGAGGTTTAATATCCTGCCCTAGTGAGATATACATGGAGGTTTAATATCCTGCCCTAGTGAGATATACATGGAGGTTTAATATCCTGACCTAGTGAGATATACATGGAGGAGGTGTAATATCCTGACCTAGTGAGATGTACATGGAGGAGGTTTAATATCCTGACCTAGTGAGATATACATGGAGGTTTAATATCCTGACCTAGTGAGATATACATGGAGGAGGTTTAATATCCTGACCTAGTGAGATACACATGGAGGAGGTTTAATATCCTGACCTAGTGAGATATACATGGAGGAGGTTTAATATCCTGACCTAGTGAGATATACATGGAGGAGGTTTAATATCCTGACCTAGTGAGATATACATGGAGGAGGTTTAATATCCTGACCTAGTGAGATATACATGGAGGAGGTTTAATATCCTGACCTAGTGAGATATACATGGAGGAGGTTTAATATCCTGACCTAGTGAGATATACATGGAGGAGGTTTAATATCCTGACCTAGTGAGATACACATGGAGGAGGTTTAATATCCTGACCTAGTGAGATATACATGGAGGAGGTTTAATATCCTGACCTAGTGAGATATACATGGAGGAGGTTTAATATCCTGACCTAGTGAGATATACATGGAGGTTTAATACCCTGACCTAGTGAGATATACATGGAGGAGGTTTAATATCCTGACCTAGTGAGATATACATGGAGGTTTAATACCCTGACCTAGTGAGATATACATGGAGGAGGTTTAATATCCTGCCCTAGTGAGATATACATGGAGGAGGTTTAATATCCTGACCTAGTGAGATATACATGGAGGTTTAATATCCTGACCTAGTGAGATATACATGGAGGAGGTTTAATATCCTGACCTAGTGAGATACACATGGAGGAGGTTTAATATCCTGACCTAGTGAGATATACATGGAGGAGGTTTAATATCCTGACCTAGTGAGATATACATGGAGTAGGTTTAATATCCTGACCTAGTGAGATATACATGGAGGAGGTTTAATATCCTGACCTAGTGAGATATACATGGAGGAGGTTTAATATCCTGACCTAGTGAGATATACATGGAGGAGGTTTAATATCCTGACCTAGTGAGATATGCATGGAGGAGGTTTAATATCCTGACCTAGTGAGATATACATGGAGATTTAATATCCTGACCTAGTGAGATGTACATGAAGGTTTAATATCCTGACCTAGTGAGATATACATGGAGGAGGTTTAATATCCTGACCTAGTGAGATATACATGGAGGAGGTTTAATATCCTGACCTAGTGAGATATACATGGAGGTTTAATATCCTGACCTAGTGAGATATACATGGAGGTTTAATATCCTGCCCTAGTGAGATATACATGGAGGAGGTTTAATATCCTGACCTAGTGAGATATACATGGAGGAGGTTTAATATCCTGACCTAGTGAGATATACATGGAGGAGGTTTAATATCCTGACCTAGTGAGATATACATGGTGGAGGTTTAATACCCTGACCTAGTGAGATATACATGGAGGAGGATTAATATCCTGACCTAGTGAGATATACATGGAGGATTAATATCCTGACCTAGTGAGATATACATGGAGGTTTAATATCCTGACCTAGTGAGATATACATGGAGGTTTAATCAATCTAGTCGTCTTGATTACTGTCTTATGTCATTCTCTCTGAGACCAAAAGTTAAAAAAGTGTTGCTATGGGGACAGAATGAGGTCGGACCATCAAATAAAAATATACGTACATCACTCTTACAGAATTTCCACATAGGCGAGGATGTTGGAAATTTAATCAAAGCCTATTGAATGACATCTTGTTTTTAACCAGGACAGAATAATTTATAACAGACTTTTTCAGACATAACATTGGTAGAGCAAATCCTCTTATTGTAAGGAACACTATTAAATGTGCCTTCAGAGGCCATGCAATTCAACACTCATCTTTAAAGCAAAAGCAATTTAGGTCTAAAAGAGTTGATATCAACAAAGGAAATAGAGGGACTAACAGAAGAGATAGATAGCAATAAAAACTGTACCATAGAGGCTCATAATACGTTAGAGGAAAAACAAAAAGAAATGGATATCAGTTATCAAGGTAAGACAAAAGTGGAGACTGTGTGACCATGTATATTGTAACAACGGGGGCAGGCAAACAGGTCAAAAGCAGGCAAGGGTCGATAAACCAGAGTAGGAGCAAAGGTACATAATGGCAGGCGGGCTCAGGGTCAGGGACAGGCAGAGTGGTTAGGTGGGAGAGACCAGGGGACAGGCAGGGTGGTCAGGCGGGCTCAGGGTCAGGGACAGGCAGAGTGGTCAGGCGGGAGAGACCAGGGGACAGGCAGAGTGGTCAGGCGGGCGAGAACAGGGGAAAGGCAGAGTGGTCAGGCGGGCGAGAACAGGGTCAGGACAGGCAGAGTGGTCAGGCGGGCAAGACCAGGGGACAGGCAGAGTGGTCAGGCGGGCGAGAACAGGGTCAGGACAGGCAGAGTGGTCAGGCGGGCGAGAACAGGGTCAGGAAAGGCAGAGTGGTCAGGCGGGCGAGACCAGGGTCAGGGACAGGCAGAGACGTCAGGCGGGCGAGACCAGGGGAAAGGCAGAGTGGTCAGGCGGGCGAGAACAGGGTCAGGACAGGCAGAGTGGTCAGGCGGGCGAGACCAGGGTCAGGGACAGGCAGAGTGGTCAGGCGGGTGAGACCAGGGTCAGGGACAGGCAGAGTTGTCAGGCGGGCGAGACCAGGGGACAGGCAGAGTGGTCAGGCGGGAGAGACCAGGGTCAGGACAGGCAGAGTGGTCAGGCGGGCGAGAACAGGGTCAGGACAGGCAGAGTGGTCAGGCGGGCGAGACCAGGGTCAGGGACAGGCAGAGTGGTCAGGCGGGTGAGACCAGGGTCAGGGACAGGCAGAGTTGTCAGGCGGGCGAGACCAGGGGACAGGCAGAGTGGTCAGGCGGGCGAGAACAGGGTCAGGACAGGCAGAGTGGTCAGGCGGGAGAGACCAGGGTCAGGACAGGCAGAGTAGTCAGGCGGAAGAGACCAGGGTCAGGGACAGGCAGAGTGGTCAGGCAGGCGAGAACAGGGTCAGGACAGGCAGAGTGGTCAAAGACCAGGAGGACGAGAGAAAAAAGAGGCTGGGAAAAGAGAAACGCTGGTAAACTTGACAAACAAGACGAATGGGCAACAGACAAACAGAAAACCCAGGTTTAAGTACACAGGGGTTAATGGGGAAGATGGGCGACACCTGGAGGGGGTGGTGACAACCACAAGGACAGGTAAAAACAGATCAGGGCGTGACACAGGAGGAACTGATTCAAGAAAGATCAAGTGTTATATACACTGCTCAAAAAAATAAAGGGAACACTTAAACAACACAATGTAACTCCAAGTCAATCACACTTCTGTGAAATCAAACTGTCCACTTAGGAAGCAACACTGATTGACAATAAATTTCACATGCTGTTGTGCAAATGGAATAGACAAAAGGTGGAAATTATAGGCAATTAGCAAGACACCCCCAAAAAAGGAGTGATTCTGCAGGTGGTGACCACAGACCACTTCTCAGTTCCTATGCTTCCCGGCTGATGTTTTGGTCACTTTTGAATGCTGGCGGTGCTTTCACTCTCGTGGTAGCATGAGACGGAGTCTACAACCCACACAAGTGGCTCAGGTAGTGCAGTTCATCCAGGATGGCACATCAATGCGAGCTATGGCAAAAAGGTTTGCTGTGTCTGTCAGCATAGTGTCCAGAGCATGGAGGCGCTACCAGGAGACAGGCCAGTACATCAGGAGACGTTGAGGAGGCCGTAGGAGGGCAACAACCCAACAGCAGGACCGCTACCTCCGCCTTTGTGCAAGGAGGTGCACTGCCAGCGCCCTGCAAAATGACCTCCAGCAGGCCACGCTGAGCACTTGTTGGCTGATTTTTCTTCACTCTGTGGACTATCTCATTCCAAACCATCTCAATTGGGATGAGGTCAGGTGATTGTGGTGGCCAGGTCATCTGATGCAGCACTCCATCACTCTCCTTCTTGGTCAAATAGCCCTTACACAGCCTGGAGGTGTGTTTTGGGTCATTGAAAAACAAATTTTAGTCCCACTAAGTGCAAACCAGATGGGATGGCATATCGCTGCAGAATGCTGTGGTAGACATGCTGGTTACGTGTGCCTAGAATTCTAAATAAATCACTGACAGTGTTACCAGCAAAGCACCCCCACACCATCACACCTCCTCCTCCATGCTTCCCGGTGGGAACCACACCTCCTCCTCCATGCTTCACGGTGGGAACCACACATGTGGAGATCATCTGTTCACCTACTCTGCGTCTCACACAGACACGTCGGTTGGAACCAAAAATCTCTAATTTGAACTCACCAGATCAAAGAACAGATTTCCACCGGTCTAACGTCCATTGCTCGTGTTTCTTCTTGACCCAAACAAGTTTCTTCTTCTTCTTATTGGCGTCTTTTAGCAGTGGTTTCTTTGCAGCAATTTGACCATGAAGGCCTGATTCACGCAGTCTCCTCTGAACAGTTGATGCTGAGATGTGTCTGTCACTTGAACTCTGTGAAACATTTATTTGGGCTGCAATCTGAGGTGCAGTTAATTGCCGTATTTTGGGAGAAGACATTTTCAATGTACCGATTCCATGGCACATGTTTTATGAACTGATACAAAAAACGACGCCCGGATTCAAAACATAGAGTTTTTCAATTTAAATGATTTTACAAAATTCTTGCAACCGATAGAATGTTATATATACAGGGGGTATACAACCATCCCCGCTGTGCACATTTTGCTGCGAAGAGAATCATTTGATCATTTGTTTTTGTACTGTCCAGATGTAGCTTCTTTTTTGGACGCAGGTCCAGGAATGGCTGAACAATTGAAACATTTACCTGGAGCTAACTCTGCAAATAGCACTGCTGGGTGATCTGAAAAGTCAGAGTCAATCGAGCAATATATTAACATTAATACTCTTAGCAAAAATGAAGAAACTATGAGAAAAGAAAGGTTCAGAACTTTTGTGAAACATCACAGCACAGTTAACCAACAAGCCCAAAAGATAGCCATATTGTCCAGTCAACAGAAGTCAGATATAACTTATTTACTTACCTTTGATGATCTTCATCAGAATGCACTCCCAGGAATCCCAGTTTGACAATAAATGTTTGATTTGTTCGATAATGTTCATAATTTATGTCCAAATAGCTACTTTTGTTAGCGCGTTTGGTAAACAAATCAAAACCCACGAAGCGCCTTCACTAGTTGCAGACGAATTGTCAAAAAGTTTCGTTACAGTCCGTAGAAACTTGTCAAACGATGTACAGAATCAATCTTTAGGATGTTTTTAACATAAATCTTCAATAATATTCCAACCGGAGAATTCCATTGTCTGTAGAAGAGCAATGGAATGGGAGCTCCCTCTCATGTGAATGCGTTTGACCAGCGCGTGACTGCTGGCAGACCTCTGACTCATTCCCCTCTCATTCAGCCCCCCTTTACAGTAGAAGCCTCAAACAAGTGTCTAAAGACTGTTGACATCTAGTGGAAGCCTTAGGAAGTGCAAGATGATCAATACCCCACTGTATCTTCAATAGGGGCTGAGATGAAAATCGACCAACCTCAGATTTCCCACTTCCTGGTTGGATTTTTCTCAGGTTTTCGCCTGCCATTTGAGTTATGTTATACTCACAGACATCATTCAAACCGTAGAAACTTCAGGGTGTTTTCTATCCATATATACTAATAATATTATCAACTGGGACTGAGGAGCAGTTTACCCCGGGCACCTCTGGGCACCTTATTCATCCAAGCTACTCAATACTGCCCCTTAGCCATAAGAAGAGCATTATTGTTAAAGGGCTTGTAAGTAAGCATTTCGCAGTAAGGTTGTTTTCGGTGCATGTGACAAATAAAATTTGATTTGAATAGTAACATCTGCCACAGTAAAGGAAACGCCCACATAAAGTGTCTTTAATGGGGCGTTGGGTCACCACCAGCCAGAACAGCTGCAATACAACTTGGCATAGATTCTAGAAGAGTCTGGAACTCTATTGGAGGGACGTGACTGAGAAAGTCCGTAATTTGGTGGTGGAAAAACGTCGTCTCCCGAATCTCCCATAAGTGTTCAATTAGGTTGAGATCTGGTGACTGAGACGGCCATGGTATATGGTGTACATCATTTTCATGCTCATCAAACCACTCAGTGACCACTCGTTGCCTGTGGATGGAGCGTTGTATGGGAGTATAGAGATGGTAGCCAAAAACAATGGCCAAATATACATGACCATAAGCAGGAACGAATTTTAATTGCTTAATTAACTCGGCATCCACACCTGTGTGGAAGCATCTGCTTTCAATACACTTCGTATCCCTCATCCACTTGTTATGAGAGGTGGCCGACTGAAGAGCAAAGAGATAGCAATCAAGAAGCCAATGTTTTGTGTTGCATTAGACGTCATTGACAGGTGCTTGAGGGAGTCCACCTTGATCACGGAGACTCATGTTTCTGACATGTGATCACAATCACACACACACACACACACACACACACACACACACACACACACACACACACACACACACACACACACACACACACACAATTCTCTTGATCAGTGTATTGGTAAGAGCCTCTGTCAACGGATAAAGATCCAGACATGCACACTGAGGCAACGCAGCGATGGCTGCCGAGGGCCGAGGTCTAACCATGAATGAAACAAAGATGAGAGCCACTTGGGACAGAGCTTGATTAGATGTGGATAGGGGTCTCAGCTCAGCAGCTTTATATAGCATGAACTAATTGTCTCCTTAGATGGAATATATAAATAACCAGGATAAATCTTCAAGTGTGTGTGTGTGTGTGTGTGTGTGTGTGTGTGTGTGTGTGTGTGTGTGTGTGTGTGTGTGTGTGTGTGTGTGTGTGTGTGTGTGTGTGTGTGTGTGTGTGTGTGTGTGTGTGTGTGTGTGTGTGTGTGTGTGAGAGAGAGAGAATGAGGTAGAGAAAGAAAGAGAGAGGAGAGAGAGAGAGAGAGAGAGAGGGCTAGAGAGAGAGAGAGAGAGAGAGAGAGGGCTAGAGAGAGAGAGACATAGAGAGAGAGGGCTAGAGAGAGAGAGACAGAGAGAGAGAGGGCTAGAGAGAGAGAGACAGAGAGAGAGAGAGAGACAGAGAGAGAGAGGGCTAGAGAGAGAGAGACAGAGAGACAGAGAGACAGAGAGAGAGAGAGAGAGAGAGAGAGAGAGAGAGAGAGAGAGAGAGAGAGAGAGAGAGAGACAGAGAGAGAGAGAGACAGAGACAGAGAGAGGGAGAGACAGAGAGAGAGAGGGCTAGAGAGAGAGAGACAGAGAGAGAGAGAGAGAGAGAGAGAGAGGGCTAGAGAGAGAGAGAAAGAGAGACAGAGAGAGAGAGAGAGAGACAGAGAGAGAGAGAGAGAGAGAGAGAGAGAGAGAGACAGAGAGAGAGAGGGCTAGAGACAGAGAGAGAGAGGGCTAGAGAGAGAGAGAAGAGAAGAGAGAGAGAGAGAGAGACGAGAGAGAGAGAGAGAGAGAGAGACAGAGAGAGAGAGAGAGAGAGATGAGAGAGAGAGAAGAGGAGAGAGGAGAGAGAGAGAGAAGAGAGAGGAGAGAGAAGAGAGAGAGAGAGAGAGAGAGCAGAGAGAGAGAGAGAGAGAGAGAGACAGAGAGACAGGAGAGAGGAGAGAGAAAGAGACAGAAGGAGAGAGAGGAGAGAGAGAAGAGAGACAGACAGAGAGAGAGGAGACAGAGGAGATCAGGAGACAGAGAGACAGAGAGAGAGAGAGAGAGAGAGAGAGAGAGAGAGAGAGAGAGAGAGAGAGAGAGGGCTAGAGAGAGACAGAGAAAGATGTCTTCAGACACCCAGTCACAGATGGATAAACAGTCAGATGACAAATTAGGCATGAAGCTGAAGAAATGACCTTGTTTTCATCTTCGTTAATCTCCTAGATTCCATAAATTGCAC
The DNA here is from genome assembly GCF_029448725.1 of Salvelinus fontinalis. Lineage (NCBI taxonomy): Eukaryota > Metazoa > Chordata > Actinopteri > Salmoniformes > Salmonidae > Salvelinus > Salvelinus fontinalis. Next base: position 2,938,926 of record NC_074694.1, read on the forward strand.
CTTTAACGTATCAGAAACCCACAGCCAAGGAATTATTATTTCAATAGATTATTTCGTCAGGGTAAGTGACACATTTCCAAAAGAGAGTTTGGGTCAGCCTACCTGGCTCCACTAGGCTCCCCTCTTTCCCCTCATCTCCCTTCACCCCTCTCGTCCCCGTACACAATTCCTCTGGACTCATTTCACCCCATCCCTCCCCTCTCCGTACCCCCCTAGGCACAGTCAGCCGCCTCAGATGTCGTCAGCTGCTTTGATGATAACAGACATGGACAGGCCAGTAAAGTAATGACTATCAGGATTTGCTCTGACATGGCACAATGCACAGTCAGTTTGCTACTCCACTCCATGTAATGTTTAACTCTGAACTTTTGGCATTGATGAATTCAGTCCCATTTTAAACAGAGGCACTCAGAGAGAAACACACACCACAGTCCGAGGTCTACTAATATCTAGGTCTAATAGATAGACATGTCTATGGTTTAGGCCGAATGATATGATGAGTTTGACATTTATCATTTTATTACGATGGGGGGGGGAAGCGCCACATGACTGTGAGCTGTGACAACTGTGTGTGTGTGTGTGTGTGTGTGTGTGTGTGTGTGTGTGTGTGTGTGTGTGTGTGTGTGTGTGTGTGTGTGTGTGTGTGTGTGTGTGTGTGTGTGTGTGTGTGTGTGTGTGTGTGTGTGTGTGTGTGTGTGTGTGTTACCAACGTGGGCAGCGCCATGAATATCCCCCCCCAAAATAGCAAAGGGTGAAGAATCACCTCCACCGCCTCCCAGAAGACTGGAGTTGGCTGAAAAACAACGAGAAAAGACAACATAAAAATCCTTCATCCTCTTCATCAAACAAACACAATCACACCGAACTGTTAGACTAGAGCTGTGTTCCAATACCCATACTAACACACTGTATACTACATGCTTAATGAGTATCCATACTAACACACTGTATACTACATACTTAATGAGTATCCATGCTAACACACTATATACTACATACTTAATGAGTACCCAAACTAACACACTGTTTACTACATACTTAATGAGTATCCATACTAACACACTGTATACTACATACTTAATGAGTACCCATACTAACACGCGGTATATAACATACTTAATGAGTACCCATACTAACACACTGTATACTACATACTTAATGAGTACCCATTATAACACACTGTATACTACATACTTAATGAGTACCCATACTAACCGACTGTATATAACATACTTAATGAGTACCCATTATAACACACTGTATACTACATACTTAATGAGTACCCATTATAACACACTGTATACTACATACTTAATGAGTACCCATACTAACACGCGGTATATAACATACTTAATGAGTACCCATACTAACACACTGTATACTACATACTTAATGAGTACCCATTATAACACACTGTATACTACATACTTAATGAGTACCCATACTAACCGACTGTATATAACATACTTAATGAGTACCCATACTTATAGACTGTATATAACATACTTAATGAGTACCTATACTAACTCACTGTATACTACATACTTAATGAGTACCCATTATAACACACTGTATACTACATACTTAATGAGTACCCATTATAACACACTGTATACTACATACTTAATGAGTACCCATACTAACACGCGGTATATAACATACTTAATGAGTACCCATACTAACACACTGTATACTACATACTTAATGAGTACCCATTATAACACACTGTATACTACATACTTAATGAGTACCCATACTAACACACTGTATACTACATACTTAATGAGTACCCATACTAACACACTGTATACTACATACTTAATGAGTACCCATACTAACACACTGTATACTACATACTTAATGAGTACCCATTCTAACACACTGTATACTACATACTTAATGAGTATCCATACTAACACACTGTATACTACATACTTAATGAGTACCCATACTAACACACTGTATACTACATACTTAATGAGTACCCATACTAACACACTGTATACTACATACTTAATGAATACCCATACTAACACACGGTATACTACATACTTAATGAGTACCCATACTAACACACTGTATACTATATACTTAATGAGTACCCATACTAACACACTGTATACTACATACTTAATGAGTACCCATACTAACACACTGTATACTATATACTTAATGAGTACCCATACTAACACACTGTATACTACATACTTAATGAATACCCATACTAACACACTGTATACTACATACTTAATGAGACCCATACTAACACACTGTATAGTACTAGTTCATTTTTAGTATACTGTAAACAAACGGTATCATTTCAGTTGAGTGTACTAGCGCTTCGCCTGTCTTCCTGGAAGTGGATGCTGTTGCTAGGCAACCTCTCGCTAGCTTGTTAGCGTAACAAATGACCAGCTAGACTTTGGGTGTGTTTGTTTGGGTGTGTTCGTAAATTCCATCTGGAGTGCCAGAGTGTGCACTGAGCATTCGTAAATTCAGGGTGTCCATTCAATCTGACAATGGCCACACATATAGACGGGACTTGCTTACCGAGACGACATTGATTATTCTTGAATTGGCTTGAAAATCTATGACAAGATTTGAAAATGGCTGTCTAGCAATGACCAACAAACAACTGGACAGCGCTTGAATAATCTTTTTTTTACGAATAACGAGCAAGTATTGTACAATTCACGTGTTCGAAGCTCTTAGAGACTTACCCAGAAAGACTCGTCATTCTAACACGTATTGACTCAGGGGTGGTAATACTTCTGTAAATTAGATGTTTCTGCATTTCAGTTTCAAATATTTTGCAAAAAATGTCTAGAAACACTTGTGTAGATGGGAAAAATGGATCCAGGTTGTAACAACTAAATGTTGAATGAGTCAAGAGTTCTGAAAACGTGTGTGTGTGTGTGTGTGTGTGTGTCTGTGTGTGTGTGTGTCTGTGTGTGTGTGTGTGTGTGTGTGTGTGTGTGTGTGTGTGTGTGTGTGTGTGTGTGTGTGTGTGTGTGTGTGTGTGTGTGTGTGTGTGTGTGTGTGTGTGTGTGTGTGTGTGTGTGTGTGTGTGTGTGTTGCAACAACAGAAACCCTCGTCCAGGTCATTCTCTATTGATAGAGGTGTTTGTGCTTTTTTTCAATCTCAGTTTATTTATTGTCTGTCTGTCATCACAGTGAAGGTTGAACAGAACTAACTGTCTGTCTGTCTGTCTGTCTGTCTGTCTGTTTGTCTGTTTGTCTGTCTGTGTCTGTCTATATGTCTGTCATCACAGTGAAGGTTGAACATAATTGTCTGTCTGTCTGTCTGTCATCACGTTGAAGCCTGAACAGAACTGTCTGTCTGTCTGTCTGTCTGTCTGTCTGTCTGTCTGTCATCACAGTGAAGGTTGAACAGAACTGTCTGTCTGTCTGTCTGTCTGTCTGTCTGTCTGTCATCACAGTGAAGGTTGAACAGAACTGTAAATAAAGTCACCACAGAAATGTACCCTACAACTGCTGACCGTCTTAGTTTGCAGTAAATGTACAGTCAGGTTCATAATTATTGACACCCTTGATAAATATGAGCAAAAAAAGTATTAAACAAATATTACCAATACTGTATACTGTATGCTATATCGTATGCTATATTGTATGCTATATATCGTATGCTATATATTGTATGCTATATTGTATGCTATATAGTATGCTATATATCGTTTGCTATATATTGTATGCTATATATTGTATTCTATATTGTATGCTATATATTGTATGCTATAATGTATGCTATATTGTATGCTATATTTTATGATATATCGTATGCTATATTGTATGCTATATCGTATGCTAGATATTGTATGCTATATATTGTATGCTATATTGTATGCTATAGCGTATGCTATATATTGTATGCTATATATTGTATGCTATATGAGAGAAGAGAACGCGTTGGGATTTTAGGCCATTCTTCAATACATAATATTTCCACATCCTTGGTATCCTTGGTCTGCTCATATGGTCTGCCCTCTATGATTCAAACCACAGGTGTTCAAATGGGCTAAAAGTGTGAGACAGCCATTGCAAAATGTTTGACTTTGTAGTCAATGAACCATTTATTTGAGAATTTTGATTAGTGCTTGAGGTTATTGCCTTGCTGGAGGATCTACTTGCGGCCTAAGGTCAGCCTCCTGGCAAAAGCAAGCAGGTTTTTGTCTAAAATGTCCTGGTACTTGAAAAAGTGAATGATGTCATTGAACTTAACCTGTTTGGGCTGCAGGGGGCGTATTGAGTAGCCGGATAAAAGGTCCCCATTTCAAACGGCAATGTACTCAATTCTTGCTCGTACAATATGCATATTATTATTACTATTGGATAGAAAACACTCTAGTTTCTAAAACCGTTTGAATTATATCTGTGAGTAAAACAGAACTCATTTTGTAGCAAACTTCCTGACAGGAAGTGGAAAATCTGAAATCGATGCTCTGTTCTAGGGCCTGTCTATAAATGTCCTTGATATATATCAGTATACATGCACTTCATACGTCTTCCACTAGATGTTGAGAGAAGAAATGGAGTGTATAACTTGATCTGGGGTCGAACAAAAGCTCTTTGTATGACGTGTCACCAGTTTCCTGTTTTCTGGAGAGCACATGAAGGGACCTGGTTTTGCCTTCTGTACAGCTGTCGTTATAGACGACTAATATCTCCGGCTTTGATTTTATTTGATACATGTGACAATATCATCGTAAAGTATGTTTTTTCAATATAGTTTTATTAGATTATTGACATTTTTTCGGGACGTTAGGCGTGTTGCGTTGTGTGCCTTTGTTCAGGAAGGAGAGCTTCGCGCCACTTTGCTAGCTTTCCGTGCTAATTGACTGGAGAAGAGGACATTCTAAATCCAAACAACGATTGTTCCCGACAAAGGACCCCTTGTACAACATTCTGATGAAAGATCGTCAAAATTAGGACCAATTTTATGATGCTTTTTCATATATCTGTCAAACAAGTGAAATAGTCGTTTGCGCCCAGATTTTTGGTACTCTCTCGCTATACCTAAGCTGGATGTCGTAATGAAGTTATTTTTAGAATTCTAACACGGCGATTGCATTAAGAACTAGTGTATCTATCATTTCCTATACAACATGTATTTTTTAGTAACGTTTATGTATAGTTATTTGGTCAGAATAGTTGAGTGACATAAAAATATCCGCACATTCTGGGAAAAAGATGCTACGTTAGCACAATGTATAACCACTGATTTTAGCTCTAAATATGCACATTTTCGAACAAAACATAAGTGTATGTATAACCTGATGTTATAGGACTCTCATCTGATGAAGCTTATCAAGGTTAGTCAAAAATTATATATCTTTTGCTGGTTTATTCACTATCGCTAACGTGCCTATTGCTATCGCTAACGTGCCTTGATGAATGAATGCGGTAGTGTGGTAGGCTATTGTAGTGGTAGGCTATTGTAAGCTAATGTAATGCTATATTGTGTTTTCGCTGTAAAACACTTAAAAAATCAGAAATATTGGCTGGACTCACAAGATGTTTGTCTTTAATTTGCTATACACCATCGATTTTTCAGAAATGTTTTATGATGAGTATTTAGGTATTTGACGTTGGTGTCTGTAATTACTCTGGCTGCTTCGGTCCTATTTGTGACGGTAGCTGTGATGGTAGCTGCAATGTAAAACTGATTTATACCTCAAATATGCACATTTTTTGAACAAAACATAGATTTATTGTAAAACTTGTTATAAGACTGTCATCTGATGAAGTTGTTTCTTGGTTAGTTTGGTTGGTTCTTGGTTAGTTAGGTTGGCTTTGTGCATGCTACCTGTGCTGTGAAAAATGTCTGTCCTTTTTTGTATTTGGTGGTGAGCTAACTTAAATATATGTGGTGTTTTCGCTGTAAAACATTTTAAGTTTATCTTTCATATGCTGTATTGGACTTGTTAATGTGTGAAAGTTAAATATTTCTAAAAAACATATTTTTGAATTTCGCGCCCTGCACTTGAAGTGGCTGTTGTCATATCGTGCCCGGCTTCGGGCTTGCAGCCAAAAGAAGTTAACAAAGGCCACAGGACCTGTGGAAGCCAAACAGGCCCATAACATCAAAAGATCCACCACCATTTTGTACAGTAGATATTAGGTTATTTTCAGCATTTGCATCTGTTTTTTCGACGCCAAACCCACAGCTGGAGTACGTGGCCAAAGAGCTCCATTTTCATGTCACCTGACCACAGCTGAGGTTCCAATCCAAGTGCCAATTTATCAAACTCTCAAACTGGGTTTGTACTCAATTAAAAAGTAAGCACACAAACTACCCATCGATAATCAGGAAACTCTTAGGTATGTTGTTGCAGGCTGTCCACCAGTCGGTTCCCATGGACTTTATTGTAGGTTGACCCACCACGGTAGACAGACACTCACCCTACCCTACCCCAGCCTCAGCCCAGCCTCACCCTACCCTACCCCAGCCCAGCCCAGCCTCACCCTACCCTACCCCAGCCTCAGCCCAGCCTCACCCTACCCCAGCCCAGCCCAGCCCAGCCTTACCCTACCCTACCCCAGCCTCAGCCCAGCCTCACCCTACCCTACCCCAGCCCAGCCCAGCCTCACCCTACCCTACCCCAGCCTCAGCCCAGCCTCACCCTACCCCAGCCCAGCCCAGCCCAGCCTTACCCTACCCTACCCCAGCCTCAGCCCAGCCTCACCCTACCCTACCCCAACCCAGCCCAGCCTCACCCTACCCTACCCCAGCCTCAGCCCAGCCTTACCCTACCCTACCCTACCCCAGCCTCAGCCCAGCCTCACCCTACCCTACCCCAACCCAGCCTCACCCTACCCTACCCCAGCCTCAGCCCAGCCTCACCCTACCCTACCCCAGCCTCAGCCCAGCCTTACCCTACCCTACCCTACCCCAGCCTCAGCCCAGCCTCACCCTACCCTACCCCAGCCTCAGCCCAGCCTTACCCTACCCTACCCTACCCTACCCCAGCCTCACCCTACCCTAGACTCAGCCCAGCCCAACCTCACCCTACCCTACCCCAGCCTCAGCCCAGCCTCACCCTACCCTACCCCAGCCTCAGCCCAGCCTTACCCTACCCTACCCTACCCCAGCCTCAGCCCAGCCTCACTCTACCCTACCCCAGCCTCAGCCCAGCCTCACCCTACCCTACCCCAGCCTCAGCCCAGCCTTACCCTACCCTACCCTACCCCAGCCTCAGCCCAGCCTCACCCTAACCTACCCCAGCCTCAGCCCAGCCTTACCCTACCCTACCCTACCCCAGCCTCAGCCCAGCCTCACCCTACCCTAGACTCAGCCCAGCCCAACCTCACCCTACCCTACCCCAGCCTCAGCCCAGCCTCACCCTACCCTACCCCAGCCTCAGCCCAGCCTTACCCTACCCTACCCTACCCCAGCCTCAGCCCAGCCTCACCCTACCCTACCCCAGCCTCACCCTACCCTACCCCAGCCTCAGCCCAGCCTCACCCTACCCTACCCCAGCCTCAGCCCAGCCTCACCCTACCCTACCCCAGCCTCAGCCCAGCCTCACCCTACCCTACCCCAGCCTCAGCCTCAGCCCAGCCTCACCCTACCCTACCCCAGCCTCAGCCCAGCCTCACCCTACCCTACCCCAGCCTCAGCCCAGCCTCACCCTACCCTACCCTAGACTAAGCCCAGCCTCACCCTAAACTACCCTAGACTCAGCCCAGCCTCACCCTATCCTACACTAGACTCAGCCCAGCCTCACCCTACCCTACCCCCAGCACAGCCTCATCTACCCTACCCTAGACTCAGCCCATCCCAGCCTCACCCTACCAAACCCCCAGCCCAGCCTCAACCTACCCTACCCTAGACTCAGCCCAGCCCAGCCTCACCCGACTCTACACTAGACTCAGCACAGCCTCACCCTATACCCTACCCTACCCTAGACTAAGCCCAGCCCAGCCTCACCCTACCCTACCCTAGACTCAGCCCAGCCCAGCCTCACCCTACCCTACCCTAGACTCAGCCCAGCCCAGCCCCACCCTACCCTACCCTAGACTCAGCCCAGCCCAGCCTCACCCTACCCTACCCTGCCCTAGACTCAGCCCAGCCCAGGCTCACCCTACCCTACCCTAGACCCAACCCAGCCTCACCCTACCCTACCCTAGACTCAGCCCAGCCCAGCCTCACCCTAACCTACCCTAGACTCAGCCCAGCCCAGCCTCAACCTACCCTAGACTCAGCCCAGCCCAGCCCAGCCTCACCCTACCTTACCCTAGACTCAGCCCAGCCCAGCCTCACCCTACCCTACCCTAGACTCAGCCCAGCCCAGCCTCACCCTACCCTACCCTAGACTCAGCCCAGCCCAGCCTCACCCTACCCTACCCTAGACTCAGCCCAGCCCAGCCTCAACCTACTCTACCCTAGACTCAGCCCAGCCCAGCCTCAACCTACCCTACCCTAGACTCAGCCCAGCCCAGCCTCAACCTACCCTACCCTAGACTCAGCCCAGCCCAGCCTCAACCTACCCTAGACTCAGCCCAGCCCAGAATCACCCTACCCTACCCTAGACTCAGCCCAGCCCAGCCTAAGCCTACCCTACCCCAGCCTCAGCCCAGCTTCACCCTACCCTACCCTAGACTCAGCCCAGCCCAGCCTCACCCTACGCTACCCTAGACTCAGCCCAGCCCAGCCCAGCCTCACCCTACCCTACCCTAGACTCAGCCCAGCCCAGCCTCAACCTACCTACCCTAGACTTAGCCCAGCCCAGCCTCACCCTACCCTACCCTAGACCCAGCCCAGCCCAGCCTCACCCTACCCTACCCTAGACTCAGCCCATCCCAGCCTCACCCTACCCTACCCTAGACTCAGCCCAGCCCAGCTTCACCCTACCCTACCCCAGCCTCAGCCCAGCCTCACCCTACCCTACCCCAGCCTCAGCCCAGCCTCACCCTACCCTACCCTAGACTAAGCCCAGCCTCACCCTATCCTACACTAGACTCAGCCCAGCCTCACCCTACCCTACCCCCAGCCCAGCCTCACCTACCCTACCCTAGACTCAGCCCAGCCCAGCCTCACCCTACCAAACCCCCAGCCCAGCCTCAACCTACCCTACCCTAGACTCAGCCCAGCCCAGCCTCACCCGACCCTACACTAGACTCAGCACAGCCTCACCCTATACCCTACCCTACCCTAGACTAAGCCCAGCCCAGCCTCACCCTACCCTACCCTAGACTCAGCCCAGCCCAGCCTCACTCTACCCTACCCTAGACTCAGCCCAGCCCAGCCCCACCCTACCCTACCCTAGACTCAGCCCAGCCCAGCCTCACCCTACCCTACCCTGCCCTAGACTCAGCCCAGCCCAGGCTCACCCTACCCTACCCTAGACCCAACCCAGCCTCACCCTACCCTACCCTAGACTCAGCCCAGCCCAGCCTCACCCTACCTTAACCTAGACTCAGCCCAGCCCAGCCTCACCCTACCCTAGACTCAGCCCAGCCCAGCCTCAACCTACCCTACACTAGACTCAGCCCAGCGCAGCCTCACCCTACCCTAGACTAGACTCAGCCCAGCCCAGCCTCACCCTACCCTAGACTCAGCCCAGCCCAGCCTCACCCTACCCTACCCTACCCTACCCTAGACTCAGCCCAGCCCAGCTTCACCCTACCCTACCCTAGACTCAGCCCAGCCCAGTCTCACCCTACCCTACCCTAGACCCAGCCCAGCCTCACCCTACCCTACCCTAGACTCAGCCCAGCCCAGCCCAGCCTCACCCTACCCTAGACTCAGCCCAGCCCAGCCCAGCCTCACCCTACCCTACCCTAGACTCAGACCAGCCTCACCCTACCCTACCCTAGACTCAGCCCAGCCCAGCCTCACCCTACCCTAGACTCAGCCCAGCCCAGCTCAGCCCAGCCTCACCCTACCCTAGACTCAGCCCCATTCTACCCCTGCCCTTGTGCTTGTCTCCACCCCCTCCAGGTGTCGCCCATCTTCCTCATTATCCCCTGTGTACTTATACCTGTGTTTTATGTCTGTCTGTTGCCAGTTTATCTTGTTTGTTCAAGCCAACCAGATCCTGGTTTTCTGTAGCCTCTCTTTTTCTCGTTCTCCTGGTTTTGACCTTTGTCTGTCGGGACCATGTTCTCGCCCGCCTGACCGCTGCCTGTCCCTGCTCCACCTCTGGATTACCGAACCTCTGCCTGACCCTGAGCCTGCCTGCCGTCCTGTACCTTGGCCTCTGCTCTGGATTACCGAACCTCTGCCTGACCCTGAGCCTGCCTGCCGTCCTGTACCTTGGCCTCTGCTCTGGATTACCGAACCTCTGCCTGACCCTGAGCCTGCCTGCCGTCCTGTACCTTGGCCTCTGCGCTGGATTATAGACCCCTGCCTGCCTTGACCTGTCATTTGCCTGCCCCTGTGGTTACAATGAACATTGTTACTTCACACATTCTGCACTTGAGTCTTACCTTGATTCCTGACAACGCCAGCCTCTGCCCATTCTCAGCCCATTCTCAGCCTCACCCTAGCCCAGCCTCAGCCTCACCCTAGCCCAGCCTCAGCCTCACCCTAGCCCAGCCTTAGTCTCACCCTAGCCCAGCCTCAGCCTCACCCTAGCCCAGCCTCAGCCTCACCCTAGCCCAGTCTCAGCCTCACCCTAGCCCAGCCTCAGCCTCACCCTAGCCCAGCCTCTGCCCATTCTCAGCCCATTCTCAGCCTCACCCTAGCCCAGTCTCAGCGTCACCCTAGCCCAGTCTCAGCCTCACCCTAGCCCAGTCTCAGCCTCACCCTAGCCCAGTCTCAGCCTCACCCTAGCCCAGTCTCAGCCTAACCCTAGCCCAGCCTCAACCTCACCCTAGCCCAGCCTCAGCCTCACCCTAGCCCAGTCTCAGCCTCACCCTAGCCCAGTCTCAGCCTCACCCTAGCCCAGCCTCAGTCTCACCCTAGCCAAGACTCAGCCCCACCCTAGCCCAGCCTCAGCCCAGTCCTGGGCAGCTCAACCCCTAGACAGACCAGACAGTGTAGCAAGGTACTTCATAATTAATACCACACTATTAAATATGCATTATGGGATGCCCATAAGTATGGATTTTTGTTTATATTTTTCACTCAAGATAATTGAAGCACTTCGTATATGCTTGTCATGTTGAAAAAGGCGTATAAGTCTATAGCCAAACACAAAGCTGCTATGTTGTGTCTCGTACCAAGCAAAGGATCTGTGGCCTGTACTTTACTTGATATGCGGTGTACTGAAACGCATTCTAGTTTATTTGTACCTACATTGTCTAACTCCCGTCTGGTGAGTGCGTGTGAGTGCGTGTGCACGTGTGTGTGTGTGTGCACGTGTGTGTGTGTGTGTGTGTGTGTGTGTGTGTGTGTGTGTGTGTGTGTGTGTGTGTGTGTGTGTGTGTGTGTGTGTGTGTGTGTGTGTGTGTGTGTGTGTGTGTGTGTGTGTGTGTGTGTGTGTGTGTGTGTGTGTGTGTGCGTGTGCTTGGTGTGTAAGTGATACACTGTGAGAGAGTAGTTAGCTTTACTATTACTTATTTTCTCAGCAGCTGCTCCTCATTTGTATCATTTTCTACCGTCCGCTCCCACTTCTCCTTCAGTGTACACCTGCTGCAAACTGTGTACGTGACGAACACAATTTGATTTTGAAGAGAGATTGTTATAAAAAATAAAAAAACGAATCCACATCCATTTTGGGGTTCTAATGTCTCCCTTGATATATGTCTGTCGCTGAGGGCTTGGTCGGTCTGGTTCTGTCCCACTGTGGATTTAAAAAACTGGTATTAACTGGTATTCTGTGTGTGCAAGCAAAGATCAGTGTTTAAAATCATTTTGAAAAAGGAGACAAAGCTCTCAGAGATTCAGATCATGAAGGGAGGGAGGGAAGGAAAGACATACAGTGTCCAACACATTGTTCCCCCCCCCCACCTTCCAGTGTGAACATTTACCTGTCTGTCTGTCTGTCTGTCTGTCTGTCTGTCTGTCTGTCTGTCTGTCTGTCTGTCTGTCTGTCTGTCTGTCTGTCTGTCTGTCTGTCTGTCTGTCTGTCTGTCTGTCTGTCTGTCTGTCTGTCTGTCTCTATCTGTCTGTCTGTCTGTCTCTGTCTCTGTCTCTGTCTCTCTCTCTCTCTCTCTCTCTCTCTCTCTCTCTCTCTCTCTCTCTCTCTCTCTCTCTCTCTCTCTCTCTCTCTCTCTCTCTCTCTCTCTCTCTCTCTCTCTCTCTCTCTCTCTCTCTCTCTCTCTCTCTCTCTCTCTCTCTCTCTCTCTCTCTTTCTTCTCTCTTTCTTCTCTCTTTCTTCTCTCTCGTGTGGTTAGGGAGCATCTGTACTCAACCCTTTTGGACAACTCTCAGTGTGTGTGAGAGCAGAAATTCTGTCACATTGATTAGCATCCTGAGGTTTGCGCCTGTGATGGAGTAATGCACCTCCTCAAAGGTGTGTGCACGTGTGTACCACAGGAGGTTAGTGGCACCTTAATTGGGGAAGACAGGCTCATGGTAATGGCTGTGAGTGGAATAGGTGGAATGGTATCAAACACATCAAACATGTTTTCCATGAGTTTGATGCCATTCCTTTTACTCCGTTTCAGACAATATTATGAGTCGTCCTCCCCTCGGCAGCCTCCACTGGTGTGTACATGTCAGTGTGTGTGTGTGTGTGTGTGTGTGTGTGTGTGTGTGTGTGTGTGTGTGTGTGTGTGTGTGTGTGTGTGTGTGTGTGTGTGTGTGTGTGTGTGTGTGTGTGTGTGTGTGTGTGTGTGTGTGTGTGTGTGTGTGTGTGTGTGTGTGTGTATGAAGTCACCCCCTTAGGTGTGGATCTCCATAATTACACCCAGGAGCTTTAATAGATCAGGGACGACACCACGGGAGAAGAGAGAGTGGAGACTGACACTATGGATGAAAACCAGTACAGATGACTGGCATAGATGAGAGGATACTAGTTAAAGTGAGGACTCGTATCTCTTATATAAATGCTAGGACACAATTGGAGGACTTGGACTTTCCTCTAAACAACGCTGGGTTAAAAATAACCCAGCGCTGGGTGAATAGTGGACAGAACACACGTTGGGTTATTTTCTTTGAGAAGAATGGAGGCGTGACTTTAGTAGGGGTGGTATATCGTTTATTTTGGGCCACCCGTGAAAGTAAACGTCATTCCTGTTGATCTGTTTTGCTGTACTGTCATCAGATGCTAAGGTTGAGTACTGACACTTTTGTATCTTTAATGAGTCTTACCCCCCAAGAGAATGAGTTCCTCGTGTGCCTATCATCATGTTGATATAATAACTAGTCATGGGCAACCGAGGCTTTCTGAATGCTTCGGTGCTTTCACAAAATTGTGCTGGAAAATGTTTCATTAATTGTTCACAATGCTCAGTAGTGAAAATAATAAATACCAGCTGGTGATTATCAGACAGAATATTTTTAAATACATTTTCATCTTAACTCAGTGGAAAGTCATCTTTCACATAGTTATTTCTGGCCACCCGTGAGATTAAATGTAAGTTTAAGTTTCACCACTGCAAATTTCACTTTCCCTTCAATAATATTTATACTCTATGTTTTAATATACAACTAATAACATTATGATCTAAACTTTTATAACAAAGCGGTAACTCCCAACTTTAGGATATGCATAGGAACTCATAAGGAACTCATACTCCTGTGTATAAAATAAAAATATCATCCCCTAACATACAGATGACAGTACAACAGAACAGATTAATCAGAATGACATGTACTCTCACAGATGGTCAAAAGAAGAAGTATCTGAAAACCATGCCCCTACTAAGCCTCCCATCCAGTCTTCTGGTCTGATGCAGTGAGTATAGCTCAATAACCCAGCATCAATAACCCAGCATCAATAACCCAGCATCAATAACCTAGCATCAATTACTCAGCATCAATTACCCAGCATCAATCACCCGGCATCAATCACCCGGCATCAATAACCCAGCATCAATAACCCAGCATCAATAACCCAGCATCAATAACCCAGCATCAATTGCCCAGCATCAATTACCCAGCATCAATTGCCCAGCATCAATAACCCTGCATAAATAACCCAGCATCGATAACCCAGCATCGATTACCCAACATCAATAACCCAGCATCAATAACCCAGCATCAATAACCCGGCATCAATAACCCGGCATCAATAACCCAGCATCAATAACCCAGCATCAATTACCCAGCATCAATAACCCGGCATCAATAACCCAGCATCGATTGCCCAGCATCAATAACTAAGCAACAATTACCCAGCATCAAATACCGGGCATCAATAACCCAGCATCGATTGCCCAGCATCAATAACTAAGCAACAATTACCCAGCATCAAATACCGGGCATCAATAACCCAGCATCAATTACCCAGCATCAATTACCCAGCATCAATAACCCGGCATCAATAACCCAGCATCGATTGCCCAGCATCAATAACTAAGCAACAATTACCCAGCATCAAAAACCGGGCATCAATAACCCAGCATCGATTGCCCAGCATCAATAACTAAGCAACAATTACCCAGCATCAAATACCGGGCATCAATAACCCAGCATCAATTACCCAGCATCAATTACCCAGCATCAATAACCCAGCATCAATAACCCATCATCAATTACCCAGCATCAAATACCGGGCATCAATAACCCAACATCAATTACCCGGCATCAATTACCCAGCATCAATAACCCAGCATCGATTGCCCAGCATCAATAACTAAGCAACAATTACCCAGCATCAAATACCGGGCATCAATAACCCAGCATCAATTACCCGGCATCAATTACCCAGCATCAATAAAACAACAACTGAACTAAGTGACCCAACTGACTGGGTCCAAAAAACAACGAATGTTCTCTCCAATATTTACTGAAATTAGGTTGTTTTTAACCCATGTAACCATTTTTTTGTTTTGACTGTAGGGTCTGCCTGTCTGTCTGCACATCTGTCTGTCTCTGTGCTTAACTGTCTGTCTGTCTGTATGTGTCTGTCAACATGACAACTCAGCCTCCAGCCTAGCCAGACAGACAGACATTACAACATGACAACTCAGCCTCCAGCCTAGCCAGACAGACAATACAACATGACAACAGCCTCCAGCCTAGCCAGACAGACAATACAACATGACAACTCAGCCTCCAGCCTAGCCAGACAGACAGACATTACAACATGACAACTCAGCCTCCAGCCTAGCCAGACAGACAATACAACATGACAACAGCCTCCAGCCTAGCCAGACAGACATTACAACATGACAACTCAGCCTCCAGCCTAGCCAGACAGACAATACAACATGAAAAATCAGCCTCCTGTCACGTTCCTGACCTATTTCTGTTAGTTTGTTGTATGTGTTAGTTGGTCAGGACGTGAGTTTGGGTGGGCATTCTATGTTTTCTGTTTCTATGTTGGTTTATGGGTTGCCTGGTATGGCTCTTAATTAGAGGCAGGTGTTTGGCGTTCCTCTAATTGAGAGTCATATTTAGGTAGGTTGTTTCACAGTGTTCGTTGTGGGTGGTTGTCTCCTGTGTCAGTGTTTGTCGCACCATACGGGACTGTTCGGTTTGTTTGTTCATCGTTATTTTTATGTTTAGGCTATTTTCCCTGTTTGTGCGTTCTTCGTGTTTATGTAAGTTCGTCGTCCAGGTCTGTCTACTCCGTTTGTTATTTTGTTTATTAGTCAAGTGTATATCGTTTTCGTGTTTTCCGTCTTTACTTTAATAAATATCATGTCTTCACAATCCGCTGCATTTTGGTTCAATCCCTGTTCCTCCTCTTCGGATGAAGAGGAGGAGGACAACCGTTACAGAACCACCCACCAATCCAGAATCAAGCAGCGGTGTAAACGGAGTAAGGGACAGCGCAAGAAGGAGGAATGGACTTTGGACGATGTATTGGACGGTAAAGGTTGCTACACATGGGAGGAGATCCTGGCTGGAAGGGATCGCCTCCCATGGGAACAGCTGGAGGCACTGAGGAGAGCAGAGGCAACCGGAGAAGGGAACCGGAGTTATGAGGGGACGTGTCTAGCACGGAAGCCCGAAAAGCCCGTGAGTACCACCCAAAAATTTCTTGGGTGGGGGCTAAGAGGTAGTGGGCCAAGGGCAGGTAGGAGACCTGCGCTCACTTCCCAGGCTAACCGTGGAGAGCGGGAGTACGGGCAGACGCCGTGTTACGCAGTAGAGCGCACGGTGTCTCCTGTACGGGTGCATAGCCCAGTGCGGGTTATTTCACCTCCCCGCACTGGTAGGGCTAGATTGAGCATTGAGCCAAGTGCCATGAAGCCGGCTCTACATATCTGGCCACCAGTACGTCTCCTTGGGCCGGCTTACATGGCACCAGCCTTACGCATGGTGTCCCCGGTTCGCCTACATAGCCCGGTGCGGGTTATTCCACCTCCCCGCACTGGTCGGGCGACGGGGAGCATTCAACCAGGTAAGGTTGGGCAGGCTCGGTGCTCAAGGGAGCCAGTACGCCTCCACGGTCCGGTATTTCCGGCGCTACCTCCCCGCCCCGCCCCAGCCCAGTACCACCAGTGCCTACACCACGCACCAGGCTTCCAGTGCGTTTCCAGAGCCCTGTTCCTCCTCCACGCACTCTCTCTATGGTGCGTGTCTCCAGCCCGGTGCCTCCAGTTCCGGCACCACGCACTAAGCCACCTGTGCGTCTCCAGAGCCCTGTACACACTGTTCCTTCTCCCCGTACTCGTCCTGATGTGCGTGCACTCAGCCCGGTGCCACCAGTGCCGGTACCACGCACCAGGAAAATAGCACGCTTTGAGAGTCCAGTGTGCCCTGTCCCTGCTCCCCGCACTATGCTTGAAGTGCGTGTCTCCAGTCCGGTGCCTCCAGTTCCGGCACCACGCACCAGGCCTACAGTGCGTCTCAGCCGGCCAGAGTCTGCCGTCTGCCCAACGGCGCATGAACTGCCTGTCTGCCATGAGCCTGCAAAGCTGCCCGTCTGCCATGAGCCTACAGAGCCTTCCGCCAGACAGGAGCAGCCAAAGCCTTCCGCCAGACAGGAGCAGTCTGAGCCATCCGTCTCCGCAGCGCCATCTGAGCTATCCGTCTCCGCAGCGCCATCTGAGCCATCCGTCTCCCCAGCGCCGTCTGAGCCATCCGTCTCCCCAGCGCCGTCTGAGCCATCCGTCTCCCCAGCGCCGTCTGAGCCATCCGTCTGTCCCGAGCAATTAGAGCCGCTCGTCTGTCCCGAGCCGTCAGAGCCGATAGTCAGTCAGGAGCCGCTAGAGCCAGTCGTCAGTCAGGATCTGCCAGAGCCGCCAACCAGACAGGATCTGCCAGAGCCGCCAACCAGACAGGATCTGCCAGAGCCGCCAACCAGACAGGATCTGCCAGAGCCGCCAACCAGACAGGATCTGCCAGAGCCGCCAACCAGACAGGATCTGCCAGAGCCGCCAACCAGACAGGATCTGCCAGAGCCGCCAACCAGACAGGATCTGCCAGAGCCGTCAGTGAGCCATGAGCGTCCAGAGCCGTCAGCCAGCCATGAGCATCCAGAGCCGTCAGCCAGCCTTGAGCGTCCAGAGCCGTCAGCCAGCCATGAGCGTCCAGAGCCGTCAGCCAGCCATGAGCGTCCAGAGCCGTCAGCCAGCCATGAGCTGTCCCTCAGCCCAGAGCGGCTATTTATTCAGAACTGCCCCTCAGTCCAGAGCTGTCTCTCTGTCCGGAGCTGCCTTTCAGTCCGGAGTTGCCCCTCTATCCTGAGCTACCTCTCTATCCTGAGCTACCTCTCTATCCTGAGCTATCCCTCTGTCCTGAGCTATCTCTCTGTCCTGAGCTATCCCTCTATCCCGGTGCTGCCCCTTGTGTCGATGTTACCCAAAAGATTTAGTGGGTGTAAGATGAGGGTGGTCATTGGTAGGGGGAAATGTAAGCTGGGATTGACTATGGTGGGGTGGGGACCTCGCCCTGAGCCTGAGCCACCACCGTGGTCAGATGCCCACCCAGACCCTCCCCTAGACTTTGTGCTGGTGCGCCCGGAGTTCGCACCTTATGGGGGGGGGGTTATGACACGTTCCTGACCTATTTCTGTTAGTTTGTTGTATGTGTTAGTTGGTCAGGACGTGAGTTTGGGTGGGCATTCTATGTTTTCTGTTTCTATGTTGGTTTATGGGTTGCCGGGTATGGCTCTTAATTAGAGGCAGGTGTTTGGCGTTCCTCTAATTGAGAGTCATATTTAGGTAGGTTGTTTCACAGTGTTCGTTGTGGGTGGTTGTCTCCTGTGTCAGTGTTTGTCGTACCATACGGGACTGTTCGGTTTGTTTGTTCATCGTTATTTTTATGTGTAGGCTATTTTCCCTGTTCGTGCGTTCTTCGTGTTTATGTAAGTTCGTCGTCCAGGTCTGTCTACTCCGTTTGTTGTTTTTGTTAGTTTATAGTGAAGTTCGTGTTTTCGTGTTTTCTTTAAATAAATTATGCATTCACAACCCGCTGCGCCTTGGTTCCATCACTACTCCTCCTCTTCGGTTGAAGAGGAGGAGAACCACCGTTACACCTCCAGCCCAGTCAGACAGACAATATCACATGACAACAGCCTCCAGCCTAGCCAGGCAGACGTTACAACATAACAACTCAGCCTCCAGCCTAGCCAGACAGACAATACCACATGACAACAGCCTCCAGCCTCCAGCCTAGCCAGACAGACAATAAAACATGACAACAGCCTCCAGCCTAGTCAGACAGACAATACAACATGAAAACTCAGCCTCCAGCCTAGCCAGACAGACAATACAACATGACAACAGCCTCCAGCCTCCAGCCTAGCCAGACAGACAATACAACATGAAAACTCAGCCTCCAGCCTAGCCAGACAGACAATACAACATGACAACAGCCTCCAGCCTAGCCAGACAGACAATACAACATGACAACTCAGCCTCCAGCCTAGCCAGACAGACAATACAACATGACAACAGCCTCCAGCCTAGCCAGACAGACAATACAACATGAAAACTCAGCCTCCAGCCTCCAGCCTCCGGCCTAGCCAGACAGACAATACAAAATGAAAACTCAGCCTCCAGCCTAGCCAGACAGACAGACATTACAACATGACAACTCAGCCTCCAGCCTAGCCAGACAGACAATACAACATGAAAAATCAGCCTCCAGCCTAGTCAGACAGACAATACCACATGACAACAGCCTCCAGCCTCCAGCCTAGCCAGACAGACAATACAACATGACAACAGCCTCTAGCCTAGTCAGACAGACTTTACAACATGAAAACTCAGCCTCCAGCCTAGCCAGACAGACAGTACAACATGACAACAGCCTCCAGCCTCCAGCCTCCAGCCTCCAGCCTAGCCAGACAGACAGTACAACATGACAACAGCCTCCAGCCTCCGGCCTCCAGCCTCCAGCCTCCAGCCTCCAGCCTCCAGCCTCCTGCCTAGCCAGACAGACAATACAACATGACAACAGCCTCCAGCCTCCGGCCTCCAGCCTCCGGCCTCCAGCCTCCAGCCTAGCCAGACAGACAATACAACATGACAACAGCCTCCAGCCTCCGGCCTCCAGCCTCCAGCCTCCAGCCTCCAGCCTAGCCAGACAGACAATACAACATGACAACAGCCTCCAGCCTCCAGCCTCCAGCCTCCAGCCTCCAGCCTCCAGCCTAGCCAGACAGACAATACAACATGACAACAGCCTCCAGCCTCCAGCCTCCAGGCTCCAGCCTCCAGGCTCCAGCCTCCAGGCTCCAGCCTCCAGCCTCCAGCCTCCAGCCTCCAGCCTCCGGCCTCCAGCCTCCGGCCTCCAGCCTCCAGGCTCCAGGCTCCAGCCTAGCCAGACAGACAATACAACATGACAACAGCCTCCAGCCTCCAGGCTCCAGCCTCCAGCCTCCAGCCTCCAGCCTCCAGCCTCCAGCCTCCAGCCTCCAGCCTCCAGCCTAGCCAGACAGACAATTCAACATGACAACAGCCTCCAGCCTCCAGCCTCCAGCCTCCAGGCTCCAGCCTCCAGCCTCCAGCCTCCAGGCTCCAGCCTCCAGCCTCCAGCCTCCAGCCTCCAGCCTCCAGCCTCCAGCCTCCAGCCTAGCCAGACAGACAGACAGTACAACATGAAAACTCTCTTATTTTCTGCTTCACCAGATATTTGCAGTGGAGTCATAAAAATAGTTGTGGGTTGTACCAACATCAAACTGCTTTGTGTGGGTAGAGTAGCAAACCTGGGTTCAATTAGTATTTGCAATCGTACAATCTAGCCAGGTGCATGGCGACTTTTCCGTTGGTCACATTGCAACAGGAAAGCTCAATTAAGCACGGCCGATGATTACACTTGAAATGGCATTTGAACGTGGTCTGATGGGGAGAGGAGAAGAGGGCAGTAGGGTGTTGCTCAGGGGGTTGAAGCAACTAGCAACGTTAGAGTTGTATCACCTAGACGATTGGTCATTCAGTCAAAAAGCTTGATTTGAGTCTGACGCAAATATTTAAAACCTCCCAAAGCTAATTATATATGCGATGCTACGATGACAGACTATTCCAGAATGTCTGAATCTTAAACAGGGACAACAATGGGTTCTGAAGCTGACCAACTAATAGCACAGTGGAGAGAGGGAAATACATCCAAATGGCACCCTATTCCCTATATAGTACACAATTTAGACCAGGGCCCTATGGCTCCCTATTCCCTATATATAGTACACTACTTTAGACCAGGGACCTATTCGCTATATAGTACGCTACTTTAGACCAGGGCCCTATGGCACCCTATTCCCTATGTAGTACACTACTTCAGACCAGAGCCCTATTCCCTATGTAGTACACTACTTCAGACCAGAGCCCTATTCCCTATGTAGTACACTACTTCAGACCAGAGCCCTATTCCCTATGTAGTACACTACTTCAGACCAGAGCCCTATTCCCTATGTAGTACACAACTTTAGATCAGGGCCCTTTTCGCTATATAGTACACTACTTTAGACCAGGGCCCTATTCCCTATGTAGTACACAACTTTAGATCAGGGCCCTTTTCGCTATATAGTACACTACTTTAGACCAGGGCCCTATTCCCTATGTAGTACACTACTTCAGACCAGAGCCCTATTCCCTATGTAGTACACAACTTTAGATCAGGGACCTATTCTCTATATAGTACACTACTTTAGACCAGGGCCCTATGGCACCCTATTCCCTATGTAGTACACTACTTTAGACCAGAGCCCTATGGCACCCTATTCCCTATATAGTGCACTACTTTAGACCAGGGCCCTATTCCCTATGTAGTACACTACTTCAGACCAGAGCCCTATTCCCTATGTAGTACACTACTCTAGACCAGGGCCCTATTCCCTATCTAGTACACTACTTTAGACCAGGGCCCTATTCCCTATGTAGTACACTACTTTAGACCAGGGCCCTATTCCCTATGTAGTACACTACTTTAGACCAGGGCCCTATTCCCTATGTAGTACACTACTTTAGACCATAGCCTTATGGCACCCTATTCCCTATGTAGTACACTACTTTAGACCAGGGCCCTATTCCCTATGTAGTACACGACTTTAGACCATAGCCTTATGGCACCCTATTCCCTATGTAGTACACTACTTTAGACCAGGGCCCTATTCCCTATGTAGTACACTACTTTAGACCAGGGCCCTATTCCCTATGTAGTACACTACTTTAGACCAGAGCCCTGTTCCCTATGTAGTACACTACTTTAGACCATAGCCTTATGGCACCCTATTCCCTATGTAGTACACTACTTTAGACCAGGGCCCTATTCCCTATGTAGTACACTACTTTAGACCAGTGCCCTATTCCCTATGTAGTACACTACTTTAGACCAGGGCCCTATTCCCTATGTAGTACACTACTTTAGACCAGGGCCCTATTCCCTATGTAGTACACTACTTTAGACCATAGCCTTATGGCACCCTATTCCCTATGTAGTACACTACTTCAGTCCAGAGCCCTATTCCCCATGTAGTACACTACTTTAGACCAGGGCCCTATTCCCTATGTAGTACACTACTTCAGTCCAGAGCCCTATTCCCTATGTAGTACACTACTTTAGACCAGGGCCCTATTCCCTATGTAGTACACTACTTTAGACCAGGGCCCTATTCCCTATGTAGTACACTACTTTAGACCATAGCCTTATGGCACCCTATTCCCTATGTAGCACACTACTTCAGTCCAGAGCCCTATTCCCCATGTAGTACACTACTTTAGACCATAGCCTTATGGCACCCTATTACCTATGTAGTACACTACTTTAGACCAGGGCCCAAAGGGAGTAGGGTGTCGTTTGGGATGTGGAGAATTATTTGCTGTGGTAAGAGCCGTTTGATAGTCATTAGGTGACTGCAGCATTTTGACGTGGCATCTCTGAATTCTAGTGTTCACATGATCAGCCGACTGGAAACGCTTTTATTAAATTCTCTATGAATGAATGGAGGAAATGTGAAACACACACACTCTCACACACACACACTCTCACACACACAGGCAGGCACGCGGATAGGTAAGACACACACACTTTCCACTCCGTCTCTCTAATAAGCTCTAACAATTGTCTCTGAATGGAAGTTCCATCCGCAGAGCAGTGAGCACAATGCACACACACACGCACGCACGCACGCACGCACACACACACACACACACACACACACACACACACACACACACGCGCACACACACACGCGCACACACACACGCGCACACACACACGCGCACACACACACACACACACACACACACACACACACACACACACACACACACGCACACACACACACACACACACACAGACACACACAGACACACACAGACACACACAGAGAGAGAGAGAGAGGGATATGCTGTCCAGGGTTTTCAAGATCCACATCTCATGCCTGCGAAGCACTGCGTTAAAGCAACTGTACTGTGTAATTATAAGACTTTTTCTGTTTGTATTAGCTGGTGAAACACACACACACTTACCAGGGGGACGGGAGGAGAGGAGATGAGAGGAGAAGAGAGGAGAGGAGAGGGGAGAGGATATGAGAGGAGAGTACATGAGAGGAGATGACAGGAGATACAGAAGAGGGAAGGGGAGGAGAAGAGAGGAGAGGACAGAAGAGGGAAGGAGAGGAGAGGAGAGGGAGGGGAAGAGAGGAGAGAAGAGGAGAGGGGAGGAGAAGAGAGGAGAGGAGAGGGGAGGGGAAGAGAGCAGAGTAGAGGGGAGGAGAGAAGAGGGAGAAGAGAGGGGAGGAGAGGGGGAGAGGAGAGGAGTGATATTTCTAATTTTGTGGTACATTAAAAAGCCATGTAATTTCTCCAATGTACACGATGCCTCGACCCGATAATTCTGGAGGTCTTTTGTTTTTCCTTTGGAGTGGAGGAAGTGTTCCCAGCCCAAACGGAACCCACAGTCAATCTAGAAGTGAAAAACACTTTCCATCAGAGAACTACAGTACATCAAATAAGCACACCGGACAAAACACTCAATACGCTTCCTGGCAACTATCTGTAACAAATTAGAAATCTATACACTAATAGGTGTAGTTGATGATAGTAGGCTGAATACTTATTCATGAGTTACATATGCATTATAATGCTTAATGCCATAATCAGATATCTAATTTTGTCTTTTATTAATATCTAGGCCAGTCAGCCAGGCATTGCACAGATAAGTACATATCCGAGGTGATATAACAACAGGGCCTTGATGTCTGGAATTACTGTCATAAAAAAAAAAAAATCCAATCCGAGACACAGTTAAGCAGATGTTTTAGCGGGTGCAGCAGTGCAACGCTTGAGTTACTAGCACCTAACAGTTGCAGTCCAAAAAATGTCAGACAAGGTACACAAATAATCATCTAGATATATAAACTGTTGACACGGTGGCAGAATGATGAATCCCACTGTGCAACACCTAATCTCCATGTATAACAAAGCAACAATAGCAGGAGCCAGTCTACCCACGCTCTGGATTTGTATCCAAAATGGAACCCTATTCCATATTTAGTGAACTAAAGTCCATACAGCGCTGCTCAAAAAGTAGTGCCCTATTTAATGGAATAGGGTGCCATTTGAGACACCCACTCACTATATTGTCATAATTAGCCTATTCTCTTTCATCATCTGCTTTCCTTTTAATCTAACAAGGCTGTCTGCTGCGTTCCTTCCTACAGCATCCTACTGCTTCCTACTCCTCATATATATATACATCCATCTGCATCTGTTCAACCCTAAGACAAGATGGTGGAGAGGCGGCTTGGAGACATTGCACCAATGAAAGAAGAAGTGTCATGTGTGACTAAGTTTTAAGGTTTCATACCCAGCCTTTACAAATACCCAGCCTTTACAGATACCCAGCCTTTACAGATACCCAGTCTTTACAAATACCCAGCCTTTACAAATACCCAGCCTTTACAAATACCCAGCTTTTACAGATACCCAGCCTTTACAGATACCCAGCCTTTACAGATACCCAGCCTTTACAGATACCCAGCCTTTACAGATACCCAGCTTTTACAGAAACCCAGTCTTTACAAATTCCCAGCCTTTACAAATACCCAGCCTTTACAGATACCCAGCCTTTACAGATACCCAGCCTTTACAGATACCCAACCTTTACAGATACCCAGCTTTTACAAATACCCAGCCTTTACAGATACCCAGCCTTTACAGATACCCAGTCTTTACAAATACCCAGCCTTTACAAATACCCAGCCTTTACAAATACCCAGCCTTTACAAATACCCAGCTTTTACAAATACCCAGCCTTTACAGATACCCAGCCTTTACAGATACCCAGCCTTTACAGATACCCAGCCTTTACAGAAACCCAGCCTTTACAGATACCCAACCTTTACAGATAACCAGCCTAAAACCCCAAAGAGCAAACATAAGTAATAATGATGTTATTGACTTTAAAAGAAATAACTAACACTTGTACGGCAGTCATAACATCTTCATAACATCATGTTTATGTCAGATTATTGCTGGAGTTAACTAGAATATGATGTGCTAGTAAAACTAACCCTACTTTACAATCTGCTATGTTTATTTTCAACAAGGGGCATATGCCAGGGATGTTCAATGTCCCCTCCGCCTTTGCAATAGAACCCTTTTCTATTACACTGAAGGTCATATTTAATACAGGGTATTGCCAGAATGGGAGTTGCTCTACTAATGTGACAACCAAGCGTTCCTGATAAAGGATTCTGGATGGAGGCCTGTAGAAAAGTCAGTGGACAAAACAAACTAGAATTCATTCAGTTCACATCTACTGTTCTGTCGTTTATTTCCATCCATTTTGACCCCCCCCCCCAAAAAAATGACTACTCTGCTTTGTAGGAGCTCCACTCACTCCCACGGTTAAACAGAACCGGAACAAAAACAACATTATTCATGAACCTGAGTGGCGTCAGGTAGCCTAGCAGTTACGCACATTGGGCCAATAATCAAACAGTCGCTGGTTTGAATCCTGAGCCAACTAGGTGAAAAAACAGTCAATCTGCTTTTGAGCAAGGCACTTAACCCTAATTGCTCTGGATAAGAGAGTCTGCAAAATTTCTATTTTACCTTTATTTAACTAGGCAAGTCAGTTAAGAAGACATTCTTATTTATAATGACGGCCTAACCAGTGGGTTAACTGCTTTGTTCAGGGGCAGGACAGTTTGTTTACCTTGTCAACGTGGGGATTCGATCTAACAACCTTTCGATTACTAGTCCAATGCTCTAACCACTCGGCTACCCTACCGCCCCAACTGACAAACATTTTAACCTCCTCTGCTATAGTTCTGCTACTTTCAGTCTTCAACACACTAGAGTTGGATTCCTAATGAATTTAAAGTTAAAGTTTTCCTCAAAAATCTGTGAAGTCCACAGCTTGTTTGTTGTTTCAGTCTGTTCTTACTCAGAGAGAGAAAAACAGCAATGATACGTTTCTTCTTGGCGCTGACATGATAGTACTGTAATCATATTGTCTATGGCTTCTAAGGCTTCCGAGTCATCAAAGCGACATTCCGCCATTGCTACATCCATCTTTAGACTTCATTGTAAATTATATGAACTCATTGATTCTTGAAGAATATAACTTAGAAATGCCTTACGATCTTAGTTAAACTATTGTACTCCAATCAGAACCTGAAAAATAAGCTTATTTTTCTCCAACGTTTGTAAACAAAGTAAATGTAAAGAAATCCTATATAACAAGGCTAAAACTAAAAAAAAAATATATATATAATGGATGGTCAGTCCTTCCATCCATAGATCTGTGTATGAATTAGAGTTTTTACATTTCTCCAGACCCATCCCACAAATTTTTACCGAAACGGGGGGGGGGGGGGGGGGGGGACTACATTTTGTTATTGTTTCAAAAGCTGATTGGGGCATTAAAGGATTGACTTTCAACTGTAGTTTATTTAGTTCTTTCTGTCACACACTCTTTTCAACACTTCTGTCACGACAATTAGAGAAAGCCTACCTAACAGTTTACACACATTTTCAATGCCTCTACTCTGTCAACGTTTTACATCAGCAAGACATATGGGCCACTTAGAACATGAAAATCAATAGTGACGAGTGGAATTTCATCGTCTCTGGCATCACAGTAACGACGGGCAATGACTAAAAATGTGCTTATGTGGGAAACAAAATGACCTTTCAATGCATTACCATGATTTATACTAGAAGATAAATCCATGCAGAGATTAGGCAAAATCACCCTCCTCACTGACAAGATAGCCAATATAATTATTTATTATGGAAATAGCAGGAAGCATTTGGTCAATATTGTAATATAATTCAGGTAGACCAGCTGTAAAAGGGTACCCTAACGTTCTGAGGATAATTTTCTGGTTCAGATGAAATTCGTTTTTAAAATCTTCAGACTTCACAGGACCCAGTTCAGTTCCTCACTCTGGTGTTCATATAGGATTTGGGCCAGTGACTCGTTGCATAATACGGATTTAGCCAGTCATATTTCTGGATGTATTCCAACAGCTCCTAGGCTAATCCTTACTGCTGATCAGACCTGCTGCTGTGAC
The DNA here is from genome assembly GCF_029448725.1 of Salvelinus fontinalis. Classification (NCBI taxonomy): domain Eukaryota; kingdom Metazoa; phylum Chordata; class Actinopteri; order Salmoniformes; family Salmonidae; genus Salvelinus; species Salvelinus fontinalis. Next base: position 2,965,916 of record NC_074694.1, read on the forward strand.
CTGGGTTCAAACAGCATTTGAAATATTTCAAATACTTTGATCGTTTCCTTTAGCCTGCCTGGAGTGACAGATGGGTGGGGTTTGGAATGTTCAGACGTATCTACTTGTTCGAGGCAAGCTCAATCAAACACAAATAAAGTATTAGAAATGATTTCAAATACTATTTGAACACAGGCTGCTATTGTACAGTCCACATGGGTCCACCTCGGGGTTTTCACAGCCCAGAAGTCCCAGCTACAGTGACCAGACAGACAGACATAGGACAGACATAGCTGTGGGCACCTTTCCTCTCACTATAACGGAGTCCCAAATGTCAACCTCTATGGGCTCAAAACGCTGCATAGTTCTAGAAAGGTCTGGAACTCACATTTCCGTTAAAATTGTTATAAATTGCTGAGGTGTACTCACTTTTGAGGACAAAAGCTCCAGTACTTAGTAAAAAAATGAATATATTATATTTTTCCTATTCAACAAAAGTGAGGCAATAGGGCTTGAAATAACTGAAGTTATTGTTTAAATATAGTAACAATCATATTTTAAATGACTTACTATAAGATTGTACATTTCTTATAATGTCACGACTTCTGCCGAAGTCGTTGCCTCTCCTTGTCCGGGCGGTGTTCGGCGGTCGACTTCACCGGTCTTCTAGTCATCATCGATCCATTTTTCATTTTCCATTGGTTTTGTCTTGTCTTCCCACACACCTGTTGTCAATCCCATTCATTACCTGTTGTGTATTTAACCCTCTGTTTCCCTTCATGTGTTTGTCAGAGATTGTTCGTTGTCAAGTGTTGTGTGTTCTGTGTATAGGTGTGCTATGGGTCTTCATACCCAGATTTTGTATTATAATTTTCCGTGAGTGTTATGGAGCTAATTACTGGGACTATTATTAAAGTACTCCATGCTACACTCTATTTTGACTCTCCTGCGCCTGACTTCCTCTGCCACCTATACACGCCATTGTGACAGAATCTCTGACCATAAAAATGAAGTCAGCAGGAGGAGGCACTTCACTAATGGAGGTTGAGGAGATTGACAGTCTGTGCGCTGTCATGGATCGCATTGTCCAGAGTATGGACCGCTGGGAGAGACAGGGAGCGTGTCCAGTACCTCCACCACCCCCTGGAATTCCTTCGAACGTTTTTTCCCCTCCGGAACAGAACAGGATCCAGTTATCCCTACCCACGGGATACAATGGAGATACTGCCAGCTGCCAGGGTTTTCTCCTAAAACTGAACTTGTATCTGGCCACGGTCTCTCCAGTACCAACAGACCGTGAGAAAAGCTTCGCCCTCATCTCCTGCCTTACCGGGAAAGCCCTGGAGTGGGCCAACGCTGTGTGTGGAGAGGATAAGGCGTTGGACCATTTTGAGGAGCTCATCTGCCATTTCCGGAAGGTATTCGACCACCCATCCGAAGGCAGAGCAGCAGGTGAGCTCCTCTATCATCTGAGGCAGGGGAAGAGGAGTGCTCAGGAGTTCGCGTTGGAGTTTAGGACTGGCTGCCGGCGCTGGATGGAGCGACAGGGCCCTGATCGACCACTACCGTTGTAGTCTACGCGAGGACGTCCGTCGGGAGCTGGCCTGTAGAGACACCACCCTCAACTTCGACCAACTGGTGGATATGTCCATCAGGCTGGACAACATGCTGGCTACTCGGGGACGTCTAGATCGGGGTCTGGTTGTTCCATCCTCCCGCACTCTCTCTCCCGAACCTATGGAATTGGGAGGGATGGTGCGCAGGGAGACCGGAGGGGGTACCCGCTCGAGCACCATCTATGATCGCAGAGATCACACTGCTGATCGGTGCCGGGTTGGTTCCTCTGGGAATAGAGAAGGCAGGCAGGGCAATCTGGCATCACCCCAGGTGAGTAGGCACCATACTCATCCAGAGCCCTCTGCTGCACTTATGTTTGTCTCTGTCACCTTTCCGGATTTTTCCCTGCATTCCCAGTATAAGGCGCTAGTAGATTCAGGCGCGGCTGGGAATTTCATTAATAAAAATTTAGCTTATAGTTTAGGGATTACTATTGTTTCTGTGGATATGCCTTTCCCTATTCATGCCTTAGATCAGGGGTGTCAAACTCATTCCACGGAGGGCCTTGTGTCTGCAGGTTTTTGGTCTTTCCTTTCAATAAAGCCCTAGACAACCAGGTGTGGGGAGTTCCTAACTAATTAGTGATGTTAATTCATCAATCAAGTACAAGGGTGGAGCGAAAACCCGCAGACACTCGGCCCTCCGTGGAATGAGTTTGACACCTGTGCCTTAGATAGTCGACCAATAGGGTCAGGGTTTATCAGGGAGGTCACCGCACCTTTGTCTATGATAACGCAGGGGGGTCACAAGGAGAAGATTAGTCTTTTCCTTATTGATTCTCCTGCGTATTCTGTGGTGTTAGGCCTACCCTGGTTAACTACTCATAACCCCACTGTTTCTTGGCCACAGAGGGCTCTCACGGGGTGGTCGCGAGAGTGCTCAGGTAGGTGTGTAGGGGTTTCCGTTGGTGCTACTACGGTGGAAAGTCCAGACCAGGTTTCCACCGTGCGCATTCCCCCCGAATATGCCGATTTGGCACTCGCCTTCTGTAAAAAGAAGGCGACTCAATTACCACCCCATCGACAGGGGGATTGTGCGATAGATCTCCTGGTAGACGCTGCATATCCCAGGAGTCACGTGTATCCTCTGTCGCAAGCGGAGACAGTGGCTATGGATAATTATATCTCTGAATCCCTGCGTCAGGGGTTCATTAAGCCATCCATTTCACCCGCCTCTTCGAGTTTCTTTTTTGTGAAGAAGAAGGATGGCGGTTTACGCCCGTGCATTGATTATAGAGACCTTAATAAAATTACGGTAAAATATAGTTACCCGCTACCTTTGATAAATACAGTAATGGAGTCAATGCGCGGGGCCCGCTTCTTCACAAAATTGGATCTCAGGAGTGCGTACAATCTGGTGCGTATTAGGAGGGGTGATGAGTGGAAGACGGCATTTAGCACCACCTCAGGTCATTATGAGTACCTGGTCATGCCATATGGGTTGATGAATGCTCCATCAGTCTTCCAATCGTTTGTAGATGAGATCTTCAGGGACCTGAACGGGCAGGGTGTAGTGGTGTATATCGATGATATTTTGATATACTCTGCTACACGCGCTGAGCATGTGTCCTTGGTGCGCAAGGTGCTTGGTCGCCTGTTGGAGCATGATTTATATGTCAAGGCTGAGAAATGCTTGTTCTTCCAACAATCCATCTCCTTCCTAGGGCATCAGATTACCACTTCAGGAGTGGAGATGGAGAGCGACCGCATTACAGCCGTGCGTAATTGGCCGACTCCAACCACGGTAAAGGAGGTGCAGCGTTTTTTAGGGTTTGCCAATTACTACCGGAGATTTATCCGGGGTTTTGGTCAGGTTGCAGCTCCCATTACCTCACTGCTAAAGGGGGGTCCGGTGCGCTTGCAGTGGTCAGCCGAGGCGAATAGGGCTTTTGGTAAACTGAAGGCTCTGTTTACCTCGGCGCCTGTGTTGGCTCATCCGGATCCCTCTTTGCCATTCATAGTAGAGGTGGACGCATCCGAAGCTGGGATAGGAGCAGTGCTCTCTCAGCGTTCGGGTGTGCCACCGAAGCTTCGCCCCTGTGCTTTCTTTTCGAAGAAGCTCAGCCCGGCGGAGCGTAACTATGATGTGGGGGACCGAGAGCTGTTAGCTGTCGTAAAAGCCTTGAAGGTGTGGAGGCATTGGCTTGAGGGGGCTAATCACCCTTTTCTCATCTGGACTGACCACCGCAATCTGGAGTACATCCGGCAGGCGAAGAGACTAAATCCTCGCCAGGCAAGGTGGGCCATGTTTTTCACTCGTTTTGTGTTTACACTTACTTACAGACCAGGCTCCCAGAACGTCAAGGCAGACGCATTGTCTCGGCTGTATGACACAGAGGAGCGACCCATGGATCCCACTCCCATACTCCCAGAGTCGTGTTTGGTGGCGCCAGTAGTGTGGGAGCTGGACGCGGACATTGAGCGGGCGTCACGTGCAGAGCCCTCTCCTCCTGAGTGTCCAGCTGGTCGTCTGTACGTTCCGTCTGCTGTCCGCGACCGATTGATCTATTGGGCTCACACATCACCCTCCTCTGGTCATCCTGGGATAGGTCGGACGATGCGCTGTCTTGATGGGAGGTACTGGTGGCCCACTTTAGCTAAGGACGTGAGGATTTATGTTTCCTCCTGTTCGGTGTGCGCCCAGTGCAAGGCTCCTAGACACCTGCCTAGAGGTAAGCTTTTACCTTTACCCGTTCCTCAACGGCCGTGGTCGCACCTGTCAGTGGATTTTGTGACTGATCTTCCACCTTCACAGGGTTACACCACGATCCTGGTCGTTGTGGATCGGTTCTCTAAGTCCTGTCGTCTTCTCCCTTTGCCCCGTCTCCCTACGGCCTTACAAACTGCGGAGGCTTTGTTTACACATGTTTTCCGGCATTATGGGGTGCCTGAGGATATAGTGTCTGATCGGGGTCCCCAGTTCACGTCAAGGGTCTGGAAGGCGTTCATGGAACGTCTGGGGATCTCGGTTAGTCTTACCTCAGGTTTTCACCCCGAGAGTAATGGGCAGGTGGAGAGAGTTAACCAGGATGTGGGCAGGTTTCTGCGGTCCTATTGCCAGGACCGGCCAGGGGAGTGGGCGAAGTTCGTGCCCTGGGCAGAGATAGCCCAGAACTCGCTACGTCACTCCTCCACTAACCTTACCCCTTTTCAATATGTATTAGGGTATCAGCCGGTTCTGGCTCCTTGGCATCAGAGTCAGACCGAAGCTCCTGCGGTGGACAATTGGTTTCGGCACGCTGAGGAAACTTGGGAGGCAGCCCACGTCCACCTTCAGCGTGCCATAAGGCGCCAGAAAATTGGCGCAGACCGTCGCCGCAGTGAGGCCCCGGTGTTCGTACCAGGGGACAGGGTCTGGCTCTCGACCCGAAACCTGCCCCTCCGCCTGCTCTGCCGGAAGCTGTGTCCGCGGTTTGTGGGGCCGTTTAAAGTCCTGAGGAGAGTGAACGAGGTATGTTATAGATTACAACTGCCCATTAATTACCGTATTAACCCCTCGTTCCATGTGTCTCTCCTCAGGCCGGTGGTGGCTGGCCCGCTCCAGGAGGCTGAAGTGCGTGAAGTTCCTCCGCCTCCTCTAGACATCGAGGGGGTCCCGGCGTACGCTATTCGATCCATTTTGGATTCGAGACGTCGGGCGAGGGGCCTTCAGTATCTCGTGGACTGGGAGGGGTACGGGCCGGAGGAGAGATGCTGGGTTCCGGTGGAGGACGTTTTAGATCCTTCTATGTTAAAAGAATTCCACCGCCTCCATCCGGATCGCCCTGCACCTCGCCCTCCGGGTCGTCCCCGAGGCCGGTGTCGACGCGCTGCTGGAGCCGCGCGTCAGGGGGGGGGTAATGTCACGACTTCTGCCGAAGTCGTTGCCTCTCCTTGTCCGGGCGGTGTTCGGCGGTCGACTTCACCGGTCTTCTAGTCATCATCGATCCATTTTTCATTTTCCATTGGTTTTGTCTTGTCTTCCCACACACCTGTTGTCAATCCCATTCATTACCTGTTGTGTATTTAACCCTCTGTTTCCCTTCATGTGTTTGTCAGAGATTGTTCGTTGTCAAGTGTTGTGTGTTCTGTGTATAGGTGTGCTATGGGTCTTCATACCCAGATTTTGTATTATAATTTTCCGTGAGTGTTATGGAGCTAATTACTGGGACTATTATTAAAGTACTCCATGCTACACTCTATTTTGACTCTCCTGCGCCTGACTTCCTCTGCCACCTATACACGCCATTGTGACATATAATTGTAAAATAAATATGAACATTCTTAGCGACAGTACAATATTGGCACTATTTCACATAACTGACAATAGAGACTTTTCTGTCCCAACGCAAAGCAGAAACACTGAGCCTCTCTCTCTCTCTCTGAAACGTTTGTCTCTGTCCCAACATATAAATCAACCTGTGGGCTGCTGTGTTGCCTATGGCAACCTTGTTGTTAGCAAGTCAACGAATGTACAACTGGAAAATAGGTGTTTGACATACGCAGGATGAGAAGAGGAGGAGGAGAGGAGGAGGAGAGGGGGAGAGGAGGAGGAGAGGAGGATGGGAGGAGAGGAGGATGGGAGGAGGAGAAGAGGATGGGAGGAGAGGAGGATGGGAGGAGGAGAAGAGGAGAAGAGGATGAGAGGAGGAAAGGAGGAGAGGATGATGGGAGGAGAAGAGATGGAGTAGAAGAGGAGAAGAGGATGAGAGGAGGAGGAGAAGAGGAAGAGAAGAAGAAGAGGAGGATGGGAGGAGGAGAAGAGGAGGACAGGAGAAGAGGAGGAGAAGAGGGGGAGGAATAGAGAAGAGGATGAGTAGAGGGGTAGAGGAGGAGTAGAAGAGGAGAAGAGGAGGAGAAAAGGGTAGTAGAATAGAAGAGGAGTAGAGGAGGAGGAGAGGAGGAGAAAGAGGGGAGGAAGATGAGGAGAAAAGGGGGAGAAGAGGAGTAGAGAAGGAGGAGAGGATGAGTAGAAGAGGAGGAGGAGAGGAGGAGAAGAGAAGAGGAGTAGAGAAGGAGGAGGAGAGGTGAAGAAGAGGAGGATAGAAGGGGAAGAGGAGAGGATGAGAGGAGAGGAGGAGAGTATTTACAGAAGTGTATCTGTCCAGCCTACTCTAGGTGGTATGATGAAAACAGACACACACACACACACACAGACACACACACTGACACACACTGACACACACGCTGACACACACTGACACACACAGGCACACACGAACACTGACACACACACTGACACACGCACAAACACGCATGCAAGCTCGCACGCACACTAGGTAGCATGATGAAAGCAGACTTTAATAACTTTCAGATGAGAGAAGCCTCTTTCATTACCAATCATACAGAGATTAACATTAAGTCACAGTTGAAATTGTTTTGTTCCAATTGGAATGGCCTTATAACTTATTTCAGAGCGACTTCAGGATGGAAATCAAGCTTCTGGTTTGGCACCTCACAGAGAAATGGTGTCTGGTGTCTGGCATGGTGCTGGTTGCTAGGAATGACACCTCAGAGAGAGTTTGCTGCTAGGTTTGGCACCTCACAGAGACCTTGCTGCTAGGTTTGACACTTCACAGAGAGCTTGCTGCTAGATTTGGCACCTCACAGAGAGCTTGCTGCTAGGTTTGACACTTCACAGAGAGCTTGCTACTAGGTTTGGCACCTCACAGAGAGCTTGCTGCTAGGTTTGACACTTCACAGAGAGCTTGCTGCTAGATTTGGCACCTCACAGAGAGCTTGCTGCTAGGTTTGACACTTCACAGAGAGCTTGCTACTAGGTTTGGCACCTCACAGAGAGCTTGCTGCTAGGTTTGGCACCTCACAGAGAGCTTGCTGCTAGGTTTGGCACCTCACAGAGAGCTTGCTGCTAGGTTTGGCACCTCACAGAGAGCTTGCTGCTAGGTTTGGCACCTCACAGAGAGCTTGCTGCTAGCTTTGGCACCTCACAGAGAGCTTGCTGCTAGCTTTGGCACCTCACAGAGAGCTTGCTGTTAGATTTGGCACCTCACAGAGAGCTTGTTTCTAGGTTTGGCACCTCACAGAGAGCTTGCTACTAGGTTTGGCACCTCACAGAAAGCTTGCTACTAGGTTTGGCACCTCACAGAGAGCGTGGTGCTAGATTTGGCACCTCACAGAGAGCTTGCTACTAGATTTGGCACCTCACAGAGAGCTTGCTGCTAGATTTGGCACCTCACAGAGAGCTTGCTGCTAGATTTGGCACCTCACAGAGAGCTTGCTGCTAGATTTGACTCTAATCAGACAGATACACGCATGCAGGCTCACACCTTGTGGGCTAAAACCGGATGCATCTAGTTTTCAGGGGAAAAGGAAGAGAACCGCTCTGCTTTTGGACGTGTGCCTCTATGTTTACAGTCCCCGGTGAAACATTGAGCAGAGAGTTAAGGCACGCTGGCTGGTTCTCTAAAGTTGCTTCCATCTGGAATTGGATTGGTTGATTGGTTGATTGGGTGATTGGGTGATTGGTTGATTGGTTGATTGGTTGATTGGTTGATTGGTTAATTGATTGGTTGATTGGTTGATTGGTTGATTGGTTGATTGGTTGAACAGTGCAGAAGAGAACATCCACTGAGAGTTTTTTGGCTTGCTATGTTAGGTTAGGCACACACATATAAATATACACACACATATACACACACATATAAATATACACACACATATACACACACACACATATAAATATACACACACATATACACACACACACATATAAATATACACACACATATACACACACACACATGTAAATATACACACACACACACACAGGAAAGAGATGAGGTGAAAGGGAGGAGAAAAAAGGAGGAGGGGAAATGAGGAGGGGAAATGAGGAGGGAAAGGGAGGAGGGGAAAGGGAGGGGGGGGAAAGGAGGAGGGGAAAGGAGGAGCAAAAATGAGAGGGGAAAATGAGGGGAAAGGAGGAGGGGAAAGGAGGAGGGAAAATGAGGAGGGGAAAGGGAGGAGTGGAAAGAAAAGAGGGGAAAGGAGGAGGGGAAAGAGAGGAGGGGAAAGGAGGAGGGAAAATGAGGAGGGGAAAGGGAGGAGTGGAAAGAAAAGAGGGGAAAGGAGGAGGGGAAAGAGAGGAGGGGAAAGGAGGAGGGAAAATGAGGAGGGGAAAGGGAGGAGTGGAAAGAAAAGAGGGGAAAGGAGGAGGGGAAAGAGAGGAGGGGAAAGGAGGAGGGAAAATGAGGAGGGGAAAGGGAGGAGTGGAAAGAAAAGAGGGGAAAGGAGGAGGGGAAAGAGAGGAGGGGAAAGGGGGAGGGGAAAAAAGGGAGGAGGGGAGTCTACCGTAGTCACACATGGGGTAGAAGATTATCTTTTGTAATTTTAATTCCAAGGATATCTATAAAAAAAATACCAATTTAAGTGATCACTGATCAGCCATAAAAAAAAGTTTTGTTTGTGTATGTTTTTGTATGTTCCGCTACAGACCTTTGTCTCACTATTTTTTTAAATCACATATTCAAGCAGCACCTACGGTATTCAACATGGGACTGGTGAAGAGGTCAAATAACAGAGTGAGAATTGCACCGTCTGACATCAGATTGTTCTCATCTTCACCGTGGAAACAGAACGACGCCAACGTCTTCGTTATTCATGAGGGAGAGATGGAAGATGGACAAACCAGATACATTGGTCCTTTTGTTTTCTTTATCTTTTTTTTTTTTTTACAGTTTCGATATTTCATGGACTTGTGAAACCTGGCAGTGTTTTGTCATGAGAATTTGTCCTGATGTGTTCTGATACCAGCCATACAAGAGGAGGAACTCAGAGGGGGAATAAAATGTTTGGGCAACAGGAAGCCACTGACACACCAAAGGGACTGCAGTTCACACATTGATTGGTTTTGGACTGGTCTATTTGAGGCTTTACTGAACAGTTAACTTACAACATTCATGGGTCTGACCCGTCTGTATTACTACAATAAACAATGTTCTCACAGAGTGACACTAACCCGTCTCTGAGACGGTTCTGGTAAAGTGGGTTCCTGTCAAGTTTAGAGTTCCTGTGTTAAGGTCTGCAGGACACAGATGAGAGGGGAGAGGGGCAGGGAACTAAAGAAGTCCCATTCACACCCCAAACACTCAAATAACAAACAAACAAACAAAATCACACCTTCATTGTGTCTCACAGTATTCAATAAATCATTTCACTGTGGGTTCACACTTGTACTCTCTCACGGCATTCAACGCTGTCTCACGTTGACGCTCATAGCCATTCAATACCAACACCACGGTGACGGCGTGACTTTGCTTTCAAGTTGACACTTGAGACCGTTCTCACAAGATCCTGACAGACACATTGTAGGGAGATCTGACACGTACTGAGTTCAGAAAAACGTAGGGTGTGCCAGACGGAGACAGAGCGACACCGACACATCAAAGGTCACCAGGGTTGTTTCGTAACAAGTTGTGTGTGTTTTTTTTTTTTAATTAGCTCTGGGATTGAAATCAATGTGACTATTCAAATATTAACACCCATCCTCTAATCTTACACTGTTTGTCTGTCTGTCTGGCTGTGTGTGTGTGGGGGTTTGTGTGTGTGTGTGTGTGTGTGTGTGTGTGTGTGTGTGTGTGTGTGTGTGTGTGTGTGTGTGTGTGTGTGTGTGTGTGTGTGGTGTTTGGAGTTGAGTTTCAGTAAATAAAACATTACGCTAATTGAGACATCTGGCAAGAGAGAGAGAGAGAGAGAGAGAGAGAGAGAGAGAGAGAGAGAGAGAGAGAGAGAGAGAGAGAGAGAGAGAGAGAGAGAGAGAGAGAGAGAGAGAGAGAGAGAGAGAGAGAGCGAGCGAGCGAGCGAGCGAGCGAGAGAGCGAGAGAGAGAGATATAGATATAGATATAGATATAGATATAGATATAGATAGATAGATAGATAGATAGATAGATAGATAGATAGATAGATAGATAGATTATAATTGAACCTGTGAAAGCAGAAACTGCAGCAGAGACAGAGGGATGAAATAGTTTCACATGGTTAGGTGTTAGATTACTGCAGTACAAATGCGAAGTGATGGAAATGAAGCAGAAAGTATGGTAATGGTTCAGAAATCTGATTGGGAGAGATAACGAGACAGAGAGCGATGGGAGGAGAGAGAGAGAGTTGGTGAGAGTGATTTTCTGATGATGAGAAAAACATGCATAGGCAAGACCCTTCCTCTGCCTGATTACAGCTGCGTTCCATCTATCCTCACTCCTCTTCCCTTTTCACTGATAGACAGACTAAACATGGATGTTACATCTCAGAGGCAAGTCTGAACACATCAAAGACAACAAACTACAGACTGACAGACTGACAGGAACCATCAGATTGTCCTCAAAGCGGGCAAAGAAGATGTTTAGTTTGTCTGGAAAAATGGCGCCGACAGAGATGGTCACCTCGCGTCGCGTTCTTAGGAAACTATGCAGTGTTTTGTTTTTTTATGTATTATTTATTACATTGTTAAGCTTTTACGGGGGCAGCCCGACACCGGTACACTTATGACAACATCCAGCTCAAAGTGCAGGGCGCGAAATTCAAAATCAATTTTTTTTTAATATTTAACTTTCACACATTAACAAGTCCAAGACACCAGATGAAAGGTGCACATCTTGTGAATCAAGCCAACATGTCCAATTTTTAAAATGTTTTTCAGGGAAGACAAAATATGTAAATCTATTAGCTAACCACGTTAGCAAAAGACACAACTTTTCTAACTCCATCAGTTTCTTACTCCATCAGGTGCTATCACAAATTCGACCAAATAAAGATATAAATAGCCACTAACCAAGAAACAAATTCATCAGATGACAGTCTGATAACATATTTATTGTATAGCATATGTTTTGTTCGAAAAATTTGCATATTTCATGTATAAACCATAGTTTACATTTCAGCTACAATCCGAAATTGCATCGAAAGCAGCCATAATATTTACAAACACCAGCGTCAAATAGCTAATTACTCATCATAAAACATTTCTGAAAAATACATAGTCTGCAGCAATTGAAAGACAGGCATCTTGTGATTCCAAACAATATTTCTGATTTATTAAATGTTTTACAGCGAAAACAAAATGTATCGCTATATTAGCGTAGCTACAATAGACAGACACAATTGGGCGCCCACGGCCAGTTCACATGCACGACAGATATATGAAATAACATCATAAAATGGGTCTTACTTTTGCTGATCTTTCATCAGAATGTTGAAGAAGGTGTCCTCTGTCCAGATGAGTCGTTATCTCGATTCAGAATGGCAAATTTCCCTCTTCAATTAGCATTGGCACTAGCCAATGGAACGGAACGGAACACGGCAAAACTCCCGAATAAAGTTTCAATAATCTGATTAAACTATATTGAAAAAACATACATTACGATGATATGGTCACATGTATCAAAAAAAATTCGAGCCGGAGATGTTAGCCGTTCGTTACGAAGGCAAAACAGAAGTCAATCCCACTTCCTTCAGAGTACCAGAAGTGGACGGTCACGTCAAAGAAATAGGTTTTTTTCCACCACAGAACAAGATGAGCACAAAAATTTCTTCTCTGACATCCTCTTTACACCAATAGGAAGGCGTATAGAGTGTCAGCAGACTCCTAAGTGTCAAGACCATGTATAGGCATCAAGTTGAAAAGAGCATCGATTTCTGACATTTCACTTCCTGGTCAGGAAAAGTGCTGCAGAAGGACTTCTGTTTCACTCAGAGAAATTTTCTATCCAAAAAGAATAATAATATTCATATTGTACGAGCAAGATTTGAGTAGGAGGCCGTTTGAAATGGGCACGATTTCACTGGCTACTCAACACTTTGCCTTGCAGCCATAAGAAGTTTTAACCCAGGAAATATTAAGTCCTATTACATACAGCCGGGAGAAACTATTGGATATCAGAGCAATGTCAACTTAACAACATTACGACCAGGAATACGACTTTCCTGAAGCGGATCCTCTGTTCGGACCTCCACCCTGGACAGTGGATCGGATCCCAGTAGACGACCCAAAACAACCGCGCCGCAGAAGGGGCAGACGGAGCGGCCTCCTGGTCAGGCTCAGTGGATGTGCACATCGCTCACCACTCCCGAGTATACTACTCGCCAACGTCCAGTCTCTTTACAACAAGGTAGACGAAATTCGAGCAAGGGTTTCCTTCCAGAGAGACATCAGAGATTGCAACATTCTCTGTTTCATGGAGACATGGCTCTCTCGGGATATGTTGTCAGAATCGGTCCAGCCACTGGGCTTCTCCATGCATCGCACCGACAGAGATAAACACCTCTCTGGGAAGAGGAATTGCGGGGGTGTATGCTTTTTGATTAACGACTCATGGTGTAATCATAACTACATACAGGAACTGGAAGTCTTTCTGCTCACCCGACCTAGAATTCCTTACAATCAAATGCCGGCCATTTTACCTACCAAGAGAATTCTGGTCAGTTATAGTCACAGCGGTGTACATTCCCCCTCAAGCAAACACCAAGGCGGCCCTCAAGGAACTTCACTGGACTCTATGTAAACTGGAAACTATATATTCGGATGCTGCATTTATTGTAGCTAGGGATTATGATAAAGCAAATTTGATAACAAGGCTACCTAAATTCTATCAGCATATTGATTGCACGACACGCAGGGTTAATACTCTCGACCACTGCTACTCTAACTTCTGCGATATATACAAAGCCCTCCCCCGCCCTCCCGTCGGTAAATCCGACCATGACGCCATCTTGCTCGTACCGTCTTATAGGCAGAAACTCAAACAGGATGTACCAGTGACGAGAACCATTCAACACTGGTCTGACCAATCGGAAGCCACGCTTCAAGATTGTTTTGATCACGCGGACTGGAATATGTTCCGGTCAGCCTCAGAGAATAACCTCGACCTTAACGCTGACTTGGTGAGTGAGTTTATAAGGAAGTGCATAGGAGATGTTGTTCCCACTGTGACTATTAAAACCTTCCCTAACCAGAAACCGTGGATGGATGGCGGCATTCACGCTAAACTGAAAGCGCAATATGGCTGAATATAAACAGTGTACATATTTCCTCCTCAATGCAATCAAAAAAGTGTAATGCCAGTACAGGGACAAGGTGGAGTTGCAATTCAATGGCTCAGACACGATAGGTATGTAGCAGGATCTACAGGAAATCAAACTACAAAAAGAAAACCAGCCATGTCACGGACACCGACCTCACGCTTCAAGACAAACTAAACATATTTTTTGCCCGCTTTGAGGATAATACAGTGCCACCGTCGCGACCCCCCCGCCTCTCCTTCTCCATGGCTGACGTGAGTAAAAACATTTAAACGTGTTAACCATCGCAGGGTTGCTGGCCCAGACGGCATCCCTGGCCGTGTCCTCAGAGCATGCGCAGACCATCTGGCTGGTGTGTTTACAGACATACAATCACTCCCTATCCCAGTCTGCTGTCCCCACATGCTTCAAGATGGCCACCATTGTTCCTGTACCCAAGAAGGCAAAGATAACTGAACTAAATGATTATCACTCCGTAGCACTCATTTCTGTCATCATGAAGTGCTTTGAGAGGCTAGTCAAGGATCATAGTCTGACCAGCGCATCACCGGGGGCAAACTACCTGCCCTCCATGACACCTACATCACCCGATGTCACAGGAAGGCCAAAAAGATAATCAAGGACAACAACCACCCGAGCCACTGCCTGTTCACACCGCTATCATCCAGAAGGCGAGGTCAGTACAGGTGCATCAAAGCAGGGACCGAGAGACTGAAAAACAGCTTCTATCTCAAGGCCATCAGACTGCTAAACAGCCATCACTAACTCAGAGAGGCTGCTGCCTACACTGAGACCCAATCACTGGACACTTTAATAAATGGATCACTAGTCACTTTAAACAATGCCGCTTTAAATAATGCCACATTAATAATGTTTACATATCTTACATTACTCATACAACATGTATATACTGTATTTTATACCATCTACTGCACCTTATCTATGCCGCTCGGCCATCGCTCATCCATATATTTATATACTCATATGTACATATTCTCATTCACCCCTTTAGGTGTTGTGTTTATTAGGTAGTTGTTGGGGAATTGTTAGATTACTTGTTAGATATTACTGCACTGTCGGAAATAGAAGCACAAGCATTTAGCTACACTCGCATTAACATCTGCTAATCATGTGTGTGTGACCAATAACATTTGATTTGATCTGATTTGAGATTGCCGCTAGAACATTTAATATGTAATCTCTGGTTGAACTTGATTGATTGATCATTGATCTTCAACTTCACCATTGCATGGTTTTGGCACTAAATCATGCCCAGGGAATATCTCGACAGCCCAGGGAGTTTACTCTCCAATTCAATCTGACAGAAATAAAGTCAATAGGTGGATCCTAAATGGGTCCCTAATCAATTCAAATCAAATCAAATGTTATTTGTCACATGCGCCGAATACAACAGGTGTAGTAGACCTTACAGTGAAATGCTGAATACAACAGGTGTAGTAGACCTTACAGTGAAATGCTGAATACAACAGGTGTAGTAGACCTTACAGTGAAATGCTGAATACAACAGGTATAGTAGACCTTACAGTGAAATGCTGAATACAACAGGTGTAGTAGACCTCACAGTGAAATGCTGAATACAACAGGTGTAGTAGACCTCACAGTGAAATGCTGAATACAACAGGTGTAGTAGACCTTACAGTGAAATGCTGAATACAACAGGTGTAGTAGACCTCACAGTGAAATGCTGAATACAACAGGTGTAGTAGACCTTACAGTGAAATGCTGAATACAACAGGTGTAGTAGACCTCACAGTGAAATGCTGAATACAACAGGTGTAGTAGACCTTACAGTGAAATGCTGAATACAACAGGTGTAGTAGACCTTACAGTGAAATGCTGAATACAACAGGTGTAGTAGACCTCACAGTGAAATGCTAAATACAACAGGTGAAGTAGACCTCACAGTGAAATGCTAAATACAACAGGTGTAGTAGACCTCACAGTGAAATGCTGAATACAATAGGTGTAGTAGACCTCACAGTGAAATGCTAAATACAACAGGTGTAGTAGACCTCACAGTGAAATGCTAAATACAACAGGTGAAGTAGACCTCACAGTGAAATGCTAAATACAACAGGTGTAGTAGACCTCACAGTGAAATGCTGAATACAATAGGTGTAGTAGACCTCACAGTGAAATGCTAAATACAACAGGTGTAGTAGACCTCACAGTGAAATGCTGAATACAACAGGTGTAGTAGACCTCACAGTGAAATGCTGAATACAACAGGTGTAGTAGACCTTACAGTGAAATGCTGAATACAACAGGTGTAGTAGACCTCACAGTGAAATGCTGAATACAACAGGTGTAGTAGACCTCACAGTGAAATCCTGAATACAACAGGTGTAGTAGACCTTACAGTGAAATGCTAAATACAACAGGTGTAGGTAGACCTTACAGTGAAATGCTAAATACAAGCCCTTAACCAACAAAGCAGTTTTAAAAAAAACAATAAGAATAAGAAATAAATGATGCTCCCATAGTAGCTCTGATCATATAATGACACTATACAGAGAATAAGGTGCCTTTTCGGACACAACTCCATGTTGTAATCTGACCTGTGATTGGTAGGGTCCCGAGTAGCTCCAGCAGTCTAAAGCACCTCATCTCAGTGCTAGAGGCGTAACTATAGACCCTAGTTCAATTCCAGGGTGTGTCACAACCCGGCCGTGATTGGGAGTCCCATATGGCGGCGTACAATTGTCCCAGCGTCGTCCGCCTTAGAGTTTGGCCGAGGTAGACCGTCATTGCAAATACCAAGTTGTTCTTATTAACTGACTTGCCAAGATTAATAAAGGTAAATTAAAAAATAAATCCCAAAACACCAAAATACCAGATTGACTGAAGTATTCAACAGATGGTGACATTCCGTGAGGTTTCTATACTAACTGATGTCCACTGGTGTTATCCATGTTAAAGTTTATGGGTCTACGTGCTGTTAACGACAGGTCAGGTTTAGTTCTCCATCCATCTCCCTGTCACTAACTGAATTTCAGTGTCCGTTTAATCACGTCTGTGTTAAGCCATCTGTTTGTTACTGTTAACTTCCCCTGAGCAATGTTAATGGACCCAACTTTAATAACCTGTTGGGGATGGGGGCGCTGTTTAGACTATTTATGCTAATTTGGCTAATTTTTTAAACGGCTTCCCACAAAATCCTTGATCGTACAATATGCATATTATTATTATTATTGGATAGAAAACAGTCTATAGTTTCTATAGGAGTTGAAATTTTGTCTCTAAGTGGAACAGAGCCCATTCTACAGCAATTTCCCTGACATGGAGTCAGATTTGAGAAATGTTGGCCACTTTTCTGAAGTCAGTTAAAAGGGCACTGTCGTTGCTATGACTATACGGACACTTCTTACGTCTTCCCCTGGATGCCTTTACGTGATGACGATTCCAACGGGGTCGATTGCGCGTTCACAGGCCCTACAAATGAAAAAACCCTGAAGCTAGTCATTCTTTGGGAGCTGCGTCATGAGCCTAGAGGACACCGGCGCGCACCTGTTCCAAGCGTTAGTTTAGCCTGTTATATTTCTCCGGTCATCTTTTCACTCGTTATAGGAGTTAAAAACTTCATAAAGTAGTTAATTTAAAGCGTTTTATAGCAATTTATATCCGTTTAGTGCGATTTTGGGACATTTATTTTTGCAACGATGTGAAAAGTTGGGCACGCTTTTCAGTTCATCCCGAACGCAGTTGACATTTCCACATGGCAAGAGGACAGCTTTCCACCAAAAGACGATTTCTCCCAAGAAAGGATCCTTTGCCCAAGATACTGATGGAAGAACAGCTCAAGGTAGGACATTTTTATTATGATAAATCGTGTTTCTGTCGAAACATTTTAGTGGCTTAGGACGCCATGTTTTTTGACGTAGCTTCGCTTGGCGCAAACTGTATTGAAAAGTAAGGATAAATTAAAAAATGTAATAACGCAATTGTATTAAGAATTAAATTGTCTATCAATCCCTGTCCACCCTATATTTTTTAGTCACGTTTATGAGTATTTATGTATAAGAGTAGATCACTGTCTAAGTGGCGCAAGGACATTTTCTGACCAGCTGAGCTACATTTCACATTGTCTAACCTTGATTTTGGTGGCTAAATATAAACATTTTCGATCAAACTCTATATGGATTGTGTAATATGATGTTACAGGAGTGTCATCGGAAGAATTCTGAGAAGGTTAGTGAAAAAATTAATATCTTTTGGCGATGTTGACTTTTATCGCTCACTTTGGCTAGAATCAATGCTGGGCTGCTAATTGCTATGTGCTAAGCTAATATAACGATTTATTGTGTTTTCGCTGTAAGACACTTAGAAAATCTGAAATATTGTCTGTATTCACAGGATCTGTGTCTTTCGATTCGTGTATGCTGTGTATTTTTACGAAATGTTTGATGATTAGTAGTTAGGTAAACACGTTGCTCATTGTAATTATTCTAGTCCATTTGTGATGGTGGGTGCAATTGTAAACTATGCCATATACCTGAAATATGCACTTTTTTCTAACAAAACCTATCCCATACCATAAATATGTTATCAGACTGTCATCTGATGAGTTTTTTTGTTGGTTAGGGGCTATAAATATCTTAGTTTAGTCGAATTGGTGATGGCTACTGGTGTTGGTGGACAAATAAAAGATGGTGGATTATGCTAATGTGTTTTTAGGTAATAGATGTACATCTTTACATATTGTGTCTTCCCTGTAAAACATTTTAAAAATCGGAAATGTTGACTGGATTCACAAGATCTGTGTCTTTCATTAGCTGTATTGGACTTTAATGTGTGAAAGTTAAATATTTAAAAAAAATATTTTTTTTGAATTTCGCGGCACTGGTTTTTCAGTGGGGGGGGGGGGGGGGGTGTGCCGCTAGCGCCACGCTGATCCTAGACAGGTTTTAACAGACAAGACACACGGACAAACAGACAGACGGTGAGAAGTTTTTTTATTTTATTTTATTCATATGTATGGGTCCCTTTCCTTTATGTGAATTCTTTTTTCATCCAACTTCCTTATGTGACTTTATGTGCATCTGTCTTATCTACGGGACAGACAGGCAGGCAGACAGACAGACAGACAGACTGAGACACAGACAGACTGAGACACAGACAGACAGACAGACAGACAGACAGACAGACAGGCAGACAGGCAGACAGGCAGACAGGCAGGCAGGCAGACAGACAGACAGACAGACAGACAGACAGACAGACAGACAGACAGACAGACAGACAGACAGACAGAGACTCTGTGGATACACTATACGAGAACATCTTGACTGGCTGCATCACAATTTGGCATGGCAACTGCTTGGCATCTGACTGCAAAAAGACTACAGAGGGTAATGCGGAAAGTCCAGGACCTCTATGCCAGGCGGAGTCAGGAAAGCCCTTAATTAACTGTCATAGACTCCAGCCACCCAAGACTGTTCTCCCTGCTACTGCATGAAAAGTGGTACCAATGCACCAAGTCTGGAACCAACAGGACCCTGAACAGCGTCTAACCCTAAGCCATGAGACTGATAAATAGTTAGTTAAATAGTTAACCAAATAGATACCCAGACTATCTGCATTGATCCTTTTGGCACTAACTTCATACGCTGCTGCTACTGTTTATTTTAAGTGGCTTAGTTCCTAGTTCTATGTACATATCTACGTCAAATACCTCATTTTACTTCTCTATTTATGTCTCCATTTCCTTTCTCTCTGCGTTGCATGGAAGAGACCGTAAGTAAGCACTGTTAGTTTAATAACAGTTTTATTTCATTTGACATCAGGGTAGATCAGAGTATGGGATTGAGGTGAGGTTATCGGGGACGGTGGGGTATGTCCAATCAGTAAAGGTTATAGGGGACGGTGGGAGGATGTCCAATCAGTAAAGGTTATAGTTGAGGGTGGGGTATGTCCAATCAGTAAAGGTTATAGTGGACGGTGGGGTATGTCCAATCAGTAAAGGTTATAGTGGATGGTGGGGGGGGATGTCCTATAGGTTATAGTGGATGGTGGGGGGGGGGTGTCCTATAGGTTATAGTAGATGGTGGGGGGGGGGTGTCCTATAGGTTATAGTGGATGGTGGGGGGGGATGTCCTATAGGTTATAGTGGATGGTGGGGGGGATGTCCTATAGGTTATAGTAGATGGTGGGGGGGATGTCCTATAGGTTATAGTGGATGGTGGGGGGGGGTGTCCTATAGGTTATAGTAGATGGTGGGGGGGGTGTCCTATAGGTTATAGTAGATGGTGGGGGGATGTCCTATAGGTTATAGTGGATGGTGGGGGGGATGTCCTATAGGTTATAGTAGATGGTGGGGGGGGATGTCCTATAGGTTATAGTAGATGGTGGGGGGGGATGTCCTATAGGTTATAGTAGATGGTGGGGGGGGGTGTCCTATAGGTTATAGTGGATGGTGGGGGGGGATGTCCTATAGGTTATAGTAGATGGTGGGGGGGTGTCATATAGGTTATAGTAGATGGTGGGGGGGGGGTGTCCTATAGGTTATAGTGGATGGTGGGGGGGGGTGTCCTATAGGTTATAGTAGATGGTGGGGGGGGTGTCCTATAGGTTATAGTAGATGGTGGGGGGGGGTGTCCTATAGGTTATAGTGGATGGTGGGGGAGATGTCCTATAGGTTATAGTGGATGGTGGGGGGGGGTGTCCTATAGGTTATAGTGGATGGTGGGGGGTGATGTCCTATAGGTTATAGTGGATGGTGGGGGGGGGTGTCCTATAGGTTATAGTGGATGGTGGGGGGGATGTCCTATAGGTTATAGTGGATGGTGGGGGGGGGGGGGGTGTCCTATAGGTTATTGTGGATGGTGGGGGGTGATGTCCTATAGGTTATAGTGGATGGTGGGGGGGGTGTCCTATAGGTTATTGTGGATGGTGGGGGGGATGTCCTATAGGTTATAGTAGATGGTGGGGGGGGTGTCCTATAGGTTATAGTGGATGGTGGGGGGGGATGTCCTATAGGTTATAGTAGATGGTGGGGGGGTGTCCTATAGGTTATAGTAGATGGTGGGGGGGGGGTCCTATAGGTCATTGTGGATGGTGGGGGGGATGTCCTATAGGTTATAGTGGATGGTGGGGGGGGTGTCCTATAGGTTATAGTGGATGGTGGGGGGGGATGTCCTATAGGTTATAGTAGATGGTGGGGGGGTGTCCTATAGGTTATAGTAGATGGTGGGGGGGGGTCCTATAGGTCATTGTGGATGGTGGGGGGGATGTCCTATAGGTTATAGTGGAGGGTGGGGGGGATGTCCTATAGGTTATAGTGGATGGTGGGGGGGATGTCCTATAGGTTATAGTGGATGGTCGGGGGGGGGGGGGGTGTCCTATAGGTTATAGTGGATGGTGGGGGGGTGTCCTTTAGGTTATAGTAGATGGGGGGGGGGGGTGTCCTATAGGTTATAGTGGATGGTGGGGGGGTGTCCTATAGGTTATAGTGGATGGTGTGGGGGGATGTCCTATAGGTTATAGTGGATGGTGGGGGGGTGTCCTATAGGTTATAGTAGATGGTGGGGGGGTGTCCTATAGGTTATAGTGGATGGTGGGGGGGTGTCCTATAGGTTATAGTGGATGGTGGGGGGGTGTCCTATAGGTTATAGTGGATGGTGGGGGGGGGGGTCCTATAGGTTATAGTGGATGGTGGGGTGGATGTCCTATAGGTTATAGTAGATGGTGGGGGGGTGTCATATAGGTTATAGTAGATGGTGGGGGGGGGGGGGTCCTATAGGTTATAGTTGATGGTGGGGGGGGGTGTCCTATAGGTTATAGTGGATGGTGGGGGGGGATGTCCTATAGGTTATAGTGGATGGTGGGGGGGGGTCCTATAGGTTATAGTGGATGGTGGGGGGGGTGTCCTATAGGTTATAGTGGATGGTGGGGGGGGGGGTGTCCTATAGGTTATAGTGGATGGTGGGGGGGGATGTCCTATAGGTTATAGTGGATGGTGGGGGGGGGTCCTATAGGTTATAGTGGATGGTGGGGGGGGTGTCCTATAGGTTATAGTAGATGGTGGGGGGGATGTCCTATAGGTTATAGTGGACGGTGGGGGGGATGTCCTCTAGGTTATAGTAGATGGTGGGGGGGATGTCCTATAGGTTATAGTGGATGGTGGGGGGGATGTCCTATAGGTTATAGTGGATGGTGGGGGGGTGTCCTATAGGTTATAGTGGATGGTGGGGGGGGGTGTCCTATAGGTTATAGTGGATGGGGGGGGATGTCCTATAGGTTATAGTGGATGGTGGGGGGGGGGGTGTCCTAAAGGTTATAGTGGATGGTGAGGGGGGGCGGGTGTCCTATAGGTTATAGTGGATGTACTTGATCTTTTCATTCAACAAGTCTTTAAAACAAATCCTTAAGAATGATGTATTCTTGTTCTTAAACATCCAAACTAATTACCTATGAAATCGTTTAACCTTTCCACCATGTCTGCTTGTCACCATACATACAATATGGTTAACAGATGAGAGAGAGAGAGAGAGAGAGAGAGAGAGAGAGAGAGAGAGAGAGAGAGAGAGAGAGAGAGAGAGAGAGAGAGAGAGAGAGAGAGAGAGAGAGAGAGAGAGAGAGAGAGGAGAGAGAGAGAGAGAGAGAGAGAGAGAGAGAGAGAGAGAGAGAGAGAGAGAGAGAGAGAGAGAGAGAGAGAGAGTTTTTCTCCCAGTGAAAACAGTCCATGGTGGTTATTAGGGAAGCTGTTGTGGCTGTTGAGAGGCCTAGTGTAGAGTAGGTATCTAGGTCTGTGTGGTTAGTGTTTAGGCCAGGCTCCCCAGGTATGAAAAAAGTCCATACATTGAGAAACAACACAGCGCAATTATTGAATCTAAAAATGTAAACCTTCTCATACCCCTAATCCAACGTTAACAATGACAGATATTGTTTTTATATGTGAATAACCATCACGTCATTTTGTGATTAAATAGGAATAAAATACAAAGAATTACATTCAATTCCATCAGATGAGGTTGATTTTCTCCCTGATTATATTGAAAACTGAGTCTGGATTAAGACAGAATGCAACAGAGTCTGGATTAATACATAATGCAACTGAGTCTGGATTAAGACAGAATGCAACTGAGTCTGGATTAAGACAGAATGCAACTGAGTCTGGATTAAGACAGAATGCAACAGAGTCTGGATTAAGACAGAATGCAACTGAGTCTGGATTAAGACAGAATGCAACTGAGTCTGGATTAAGACAGAATGCAACTGAGTCTGGATTAAGACAGAATGCAACTGAGTCTGGATTAAGACAGAATGCTAATGGGTCTGGATTAAGACAGAATGCAACTGAGTCTGGATTAAGACAGAATGCAACTGAGTCTGGATTAAGACAGAATGCAACTGAGTCTGGATTAAAACAGAATGTAACTCAGTCTGGATTAAGACAGATGTGACAGAGTCTGGATTAAAACAGAATGCAACTGAGTCTGGATTAAAACAGAATGCAACTGAGTCTGGATTAAGACAGATGTGACAGAGTCTGGATTAAGACAGAATGCAATTGAGTCTGGATTAAGACAGAATGCAATTGAGTCTGGATTAAGACAGAATGCAACTGAGTCTGGATTAAGACAGAATGCAACTGAGTCTGGGATTAAGACAGAATGCAACTGAGTCTGGATTAAGACAGAATGCAACTGAGTCTGGATTAAGACAGAATGCAACTGAGTCTGGATTAAGACAGAATGCAACTGAGTCTGGATTAAGACAGAATGCAACTGAGTCTGGATTAAGACATAATGTGTAACGATCTGAGTGTCGGGAGGTGCGAAGTCAGACGCAGGAACAGCAGAGCTTCAATATGTTGAGTCTTTTAATACTCAACTTGCAAACACAATGTCCAACACGGACATACTGGGTGTCACACACAACGGTCCAACGACACGAATAAACGAACCCAGTCCACAATAATAATATCCACTCCCGAAATCCAAAAGCCACAATGAAACAATCCCGCACAAAGAAGCGTACGGGCTGGCTGACTAATAAAGCCACACTAATTAACAATTAACTGAACACAGGTGATACAAATAAACACATAAGGAGGGGGAGGAAAAAGAGTCAGTGGCAGCTAGTAGGCCGGTGACGACGACCCCTCGAGCGCCACCCGAACGAGAAGGAGAGCCTGCCTCGGTTGGAGTCGTGACATAATGCAACTGAGTCTGGATTAAGACAGAATGCAACTGAGTCTGGATTAAGACAGAATGCAACTGAGTCTGGATTAAGACAGAATGCAACTGAGTCTGGATTAAGACAGAATGCAACTGAGTCTGGATTAAGACAGAATGCAACTGAGTCTGGATTAAGACAGAATGCAACTGAGTCTGGATTAAGACAGAATGCAACTGAGTCTGGATTAAGACAGAATGCAACTGAGTCTGGATTAAGACAGAATGCAACTGAGTCTGGATTAAGACAGAATGCAACTGAGTCTGGATTAAGACAGAATGCAACTGAGTCTGGATTAAGACAGAATGCAACAGAGTCTGGATTAAGACAGAATGCAACAGAGTCTGGATTGAGACAGAATGCAACTGAGTCTGGATTAAGACAGAATGTAACTGAGTCTGAATTAAGACTTCAAATCATATGGATTTTGTAGTTACAATCAAATACCCACTGATTATTGAAGCTACAATAAACTACAATTGCTACTTGCCTCATGAGTTTAACACAACTGTTATACATATCATTACCAGAAGTGACAGGGCTGCTATTCTGCTGTAAAATGAAAGCCACAATGTAGTTTTATTGGAGGTTTTAATTGCAGAGAGACGACCCACTGGTCAGTCATCATCAGCTCTCCCTCTCTCTCTCTCTCTCGTTCTCTCGTTCTCTCGTTCTCTCTCTCTCTCTCTCTCTCTCTCGTTCTCTCGTTCTCTCGTTCTCTCTCTCTCTCTCTCTCGTTCTCTCGTTCTCTCTCTTTCTCGTTCTCTCTCTCTCTCTCTCTCTCTCGTGTTCTCTTTCTCTCTCTCTCTCTCTCTCTCTCGCGTTCTCTCTCTCTCTCGTGTTCTCTCTCTCGCTCTCGTGTTCTCTCTCTCTCTCTCTCTAGTGTTCTCTCTCTCTCTCTTTCTCTCTCTCTCTCTCTCTCTCTCTCTCTCTCTTGTTCTCTCGCTCTCTCTCTCTCTCTCTCTCTCTCTCTCTCTTGTTCTCTCTCTCTTGTTTTCTCGCTCGTGTTCTCTCTCTCTCGTGTTCTCTCTCTCACTTTCGTGTTCTCTCTCTCGCTCTCGTGTTCTCTCTCTCGCTCTCGTGTTCTCTCTCTCGCTCTCGTGTTCTCTCTCTCGCTCTCGTGCTCTCTCTCTCGCTCTCGTGCTCTCTCTCTCTCTCTCTCTCTCTCTCTCATTATTCATCATTAATGAATCTGGATATCAGTTAAACTTCAGTTAAACTTTCCAAAGTATCTAATTGGTTTATCTGGAAGCCTGTGAAATCATGCTGCCCCAATGCACATAGGAAGTATGGCATACAGACAGACACTCTATATCCTCACACACACACACACAGACACACACACACACACACACACACACACACACACACACACACACACACACACACACACACACACACACACACACACACACACACACACACACACACACACACACACACACACACACACACACACACACACACACACACACACACACACACACACACACACACACACACACACACAATGCATCTGCCAGCTAGCTTGTCCAATCAGACCTCTGCAGCCTCCCTACTGACAGCAAGAAAAGCAGAACTAGTTTTGCTATGGCGAGAATGGCCTCTTAAAAGCCAGTTAGGAGGCAGTTAACGGCAAGGGGGAAGAGGATGAACCTCCATCAGAGCACTAAGAAAACACATGAATAAGGTCTACAGTACAGTGGCCAGAGAAGGATGGTATGAATAAGGTCTACAGTACAGTGGCCAGAGACGGATGGTATGAATAAGGTCTACAGTACAGTGGCCAGAGAAGGATGGTATGAATAAGGTCTACAGTACAGTGGCCAGAGAAGGATGGTATGAATAAGGTCTACAGTACAGTGGCCAGAGAAGGATGGTATGAATAAGGTCTACAGTACAGTGGCCAGAGAAGGATGGTATGAATAAGGTCTACAGTATAGTGGCCAGAGAAGGATGGTATGAATAAGGTCTACAGTACAGTGGCCAGAGAAGGATGGTATGAATAAGGTCTACAGTACAGTGGCCAGAGAAGGATTGTATGTATCGTCACCATACAAATATGCAACCCAAATGGCTGCCTATTCCCTATATAGTGCACTACTTTAGACGAGAGCCCTATGGCCAATGGCACCCTATTCCCTATATAGTGCACTACTTTAGACCTGGGCCCTATGGCCAATGGCACCCTATTCCCTACATAGTGCACTACTTTAGACCTGGGCCCTATGGCCAATGGCACACCATACCCTATATAGTGCACTACTTTAGACCTGGGCCCTATGGCCAATGGCACCCTATTCCCTACATAGTGCACTACTTTAGACCTGGGCCCATATGGTGTGGGTTATTGGTATTAGACACTACAGGGTGGTGGGTTATTGGTATTAGACACTACAGGGTGTGGGTTATTGGTATTAGACACTACAGGGTGGTGGGTTATTGGTATTAGACACTACAGGGTGTGGGTTATTGGTATTAGACACTACAGGGTGGTGGGTTATTGGTATTAGTCACTACAGGGTGTGGGTTATTGGTATTAGACACTACAGGGTTATTGGTATTAGTCACTACAGGGTGGTGGGTTATTGGTATTAGTCACTACAGGGTGTGGGTTATTGGTATTAGACACTACAGGGTGTGGGTTATTGGTATTAGACACTACAGGGTGTGGGTTATTGGTATTAGACACTACAGGGTGGTGGGTTATTGGTATTAGTCACTACAGGGTGGTGGGTTATTGGTATTAGACACTACAGGGTGGTGGGTTATTGGTATTAGACACTACAGGGTGGTGGGTTATTGGTATTAGTCACTACAGGGTGGTGGGTTATTGGTATTAGACACTACAGGGTGTGGGTTATTGGTATTAGACACTACAGGGTGGAGGGTTATTGGTATTAGACACTACAGGGTGTGGGTTATTGGTATTAGACACTACAGGGTGGTGGGTTATTGGTATTAGACACTACAGGGTGTGGGTTATTGGTATTAGACACTACAGGGTGTGGGTTATTGGTATTAGACACTACAGGGTGGTGGGTTATTGGTATTAGACACTACAGGGTGTGGGTTATTGGTATTAGACACTACAGGGTTATTGGTATTAGACACTACAGGGTGTGGGTTATTGGTATTAGACACTACAGGATGGTGGGTTATTGGTATTAGACACTACAGGGTGGTGGGTTATTGGTATTAGACACTACAGGGTTATTGGTATTAGACACTACAGGGTGTGGGTTATTGGTATTAGTCACTACAGGGTGTGGGTTATTGGTATTAGACACTACAGGGTGGTGGGTTATTGGTATTAGATACTACAGGGTGGTGGGTTATTGGTATTAGACACTACAGGGTGTGGGTTATTGGTATTAGACACTACAGGGTGTGGGTTATTGGTATTAGACACTACAGGGTGGTGGGTTATTGGTATTAGACACTACAGGGTGTGGGTTATTGGTATTAGACACTACATGGTGTGGGCTATTGGTATTAGACACTACAGGGTGGAGGGTTATTGGTATTAGACACTACAGAGAGTGGGTTATTGGTATTAGACACTACAGGGTGTGGGTTATTGGTATTAGACACTACAGGGTGGTGGGTTATTGGTATTAGACACTACAGGGTTATTGGTATTAGACACTACAGGGTGTGGGTTATTGGTATTAGACACTACAGGGTGGTGGGTTATTGGTATTAGACACTACAGGGTTATTGGTATTACACACTACAGGGTGGTGGGTTATTGGTATTAGACACTACAGGGTTATTGGTATTAGACACTACAGGGTGGTGGGTTATTGGTATTAGACGCTACAGGGTGGTGGATTATTGGTATTAGACACTACAGGGTTATTGGTATTAGACACTACAGGGTTATTGGTATTAGACACTACAGGGTGGTGGGTTATTGGTATTAGACACTACAGGGTGGTGGGTTATTGGTATTAGACACTACAGGGTGGTGGGTTATTGGTATTAGACACTACAGGGTGTGGGTTATTGGTATTAGACACTACAGGGTGGTGGGTTATTGGTATTAGACACTACAGGGTTATTGGTATTAGTCACTACAGGGTGTGGGTTATTGGTATTAGACACTACAGGGTGGTGGGTTATTGGTATTAGACACTACATGGTGGTGGGTTATTGGTATTAGACACTACAGAGTGGTGGGTTATTGGTATTAGACACTACAGAGTGGTGGGTTATTGGTATTAGACACTACAGGGTGGTGGGTTATTGGTATTAGACACTACAGGGTTATTAGTATTAGACACTACAGGGTGGTGGGTTATTGGTATTAGACACTACAGGGTTATTAGTATTAGACACTACAGGGTGGTGGGTTATTGGTATTAGACACTACAGGGTGGTGGGTTATTGGTATTAGACACTACAGGGTTATTAGTATTAGACACTACAGGGTGGTGGGTTATTGGTATTAGACACTACAGGGTTATTGGTATTAGACACTACAGGGTTATTGGTATTAGACACTACAGGGTGGTGGGTTATTGGTATTAGACACTACAGGGTGGTGGGTTATTGGTATTAGAAACTACAGGGTTATTGGTATTAGACACTACAGGGTGTGGGTTATTGGTATTAGACACTACAGGGTGTGGGTTATTGGTATTAGACACTACAGGGTGGTGGGTTATTGGTATTAGTCACTACAGGGTGGTGGGTTATTGGTATTAGACACTACAGGGTGGTGGGTTATTGGTATTAGACACTACAGGGTGGTGGGTTATTGGTATTAGACACTACAGGGTGTGGGTTATTGGTATTAGACACTACAGGGTGGTGGGTTATTGGTATTAGTCACTACAGGGTGGTGGGTTATTGGTATTAGACACTACAGGGTGGTGGGTTATTGGTATTAGACACTACAGGGTGGTGGGTTATTGGTATTAGAAACTACAGGGTTATTGGTATTAGACACTACAGGGTGTGGGTTATTGGTATTAGACACTACAGGGTGGTGGGTTATTGGTATTAGACACTACAGGGTTATTGGTATTAGAAACTACAGGGTTATTGGTATTAGACACTACAGGGTGGTGGGTTATTGGTATTAGACACTACAGGGTGGTGGGTTATTGGTATTAGACACTACATGGTGTGGGTTATTGGTATTAGACACTACAGGGTTATTGGTATTAGAAACTACAGGGTTATTGGTATTAGACACTACAGGGTGGTGGGTTATTGGTATTAGACACTACAGGGTTATTGGTATTAGACACTACAGGGTGTGGGTTATTGGTATTAGAAACTACAGGGTGGTGGGTTATTGGTATTAGACACTACAGGGTGTGGGTTATTGGTATTAGACACTACAGGGTGGTGGGTTATTGGTATTAGACACTACAGGGTGTGGGTTATTGGTATTAGACACTACAGGGTGGTGAGTTATTGGTATTAGACACTACAGGGTGGTGGGTTATTGGTATTAGACACTACAGGGTTATTGGTATTAGACACTACAGGGTGTGGGTCATTGGTATTAGACACTACAGGGTGGTGGGTTATTGGTATTAGACACTACAGGGTGGTGGGTTATTGGTATTAGACACTACAGGGTGGTGGGTTATTGGTATTAGACACTACAGGGTGGTGGGTTATTGGTATTAGACACTACAGGGTGTGGGTTATTGGTATTAGACACTACAGGGTGGTGGGTTATTGGTATTAGACGCTACAGGGTGGTGGGTTATTGGTATTAGACACTACAGGGTGTGGGTTATTGGTATTAGACACTACAGGGTGTGGGTTATTGGTATTAGACACTACAGGGTGTGGGTTATTGGTATTAGACACTACAGGGTGGTGGGTTATTGGTATTAGACACTACAGGGTGGTGGGTTATTGGTATTAGACACTACAGGGTGGTGGGTTATTGGTATTAGACACTACAGGGTGTGGGTTATTGGTATTAGACACTACAGGGTGGTGGGTTATTGGTATTAGACACTACAGGGTGTGGGTTATTGGTATTAGACACTACAGGGTTATTGGTATTAGACACTACAGGGTGGTGGGTTATTGGTATTAGACACTACAGGGTTATTGGTATTAGACACTACAGGGTGTGGGTTATTGGTATTAGACACTACAGGGTGGTGGGTTATTGGTATTAGACACTACAGGGTGGTGGGTTATTAGTATTAGACACTACAGGGTGGTGGGTTATTGGTATTAGACACTACAGGGTGGTGGGTTATTAGTATTAGACACTACAGGGTGGTGGGTTATTAGTATTAGACACTACAGGGTTATTGGTATTAGACACTACAGGGTGGTGGGTTATTAGTATTAGACACTACAGGGTGGTGGGTTATTAGTATTAGACACTACAGGGTTATTGGTATTAGACACTACAGGGTGGTGGGTTATTGGTATTAGACACTACAGGGTTATTGGTATTAGACACTACAGAGTGGTGGGTTATTGGTATTAGACACTACAGGGTGGTGGGTTATTGGTATTAGACACTACAGGGTTATTGGTATTAGACACTACAGGGTGGTGGGTTATTGGTATTAGACACTACAGGGTGGTGGGTTATTAGTATTAGACACTACAGGGTTATTGGTATTAGACACTACAGGGTGGTGGGTTATTGGTATTAGACACTACAGGGTGGTGTGTTATTGGTATTAGACACTACAGGGTTATTGGTATTAGACACTACAGGGTGGTGGGTTATTGGTATTAGACACTACAGGGTTATTGGTATTAGTCACTACAGGGTGGTGGGTTATTGGTATTAGACACTACATGGTTATTGGTATTAGTCACTACAGGGTTATTGGTATTAGTCACTACAGGGTGGTGGGTTATTGGTATTAGACACTACAGGGTTATTGGTATTAGACACTACAGGGTGGTGGGTTATTGGTATTAGACACTACAGTGTGGTGGGTTATTGGTATTAGTCACTACAGGGTGTGGGTTATTGGTATATGACACTACAGGGTGTGGGTTATTGGTATTAGACACTACAGGGTGGTGGGTTATTGGTATTAGACACTACAGGGTGGTGGGTTATTGGTATTAGACACTACAGGGTGGTGGGTTATTGGTATTAGACACTACAGGGTTATTGGTATTAGACACTACAGGGTGTGGGTTATTAGTATTAGTCACTACAGGGTGGTGGGTTATTGGTATTAGACACTACAGGGTGTGGGTTATTGATATTAGACACTACAGGGTGGTGGGTTATTGGTTTTAGACACTACAGGGTGGTGGGTTATTGGTATTAGACACTACAGGGTGGTGGGTTATTTGTATTAGACACTACAGGGTGGTGGGTTATTGGTATTAGACACTACAGGGTGGTGGGTTATTGGTATTAGACACTACAGGGTGTGGGTTATTGGTATTAGACACTACAGGTTGGTGGGTTATTGGTATTAGACACTACAGGGCTATAGGTATTAGACACTACAGGGTGTGGGTTATTGGTATTAGACACTACAGGGTTATTGGTATTAGACACTACAGGGTGGTGGGTTATTGGTATTAGACACTACAGGGTGGTGGGTTATTGGTATTAGATACTACAGGGCTATTGGTATTAGACACTACAGGGTGTGGGTTATTGGTATTAGACACTACAGGGTGTGGGTTATTGGTATTAGACACTACAGGGTGGTGGGTTATTGGTATTAGACACTACAGGGTGTGGGTTATTGGTATTAGACACTACAGGGTGGTGGGTTATTGGTATTAGACACTACAGGGTGTGGGTTATTGGTATTAGACACTACAGGGTTATTGGTATTAGACACTACAGGGTGGTGGGTTATTGGTATTAGACACTACAGGGTTATTGGTATTAGACACTACAGGGTGGTGGGTTATTGGTATTAGACACTACAGGGTTATTGGTATTAGACACTACAGGGTTATTGGTATTAGACACTACAGGGTTATTGGTATTAGACACTACAGGGTGGTGGGTTATTGGTATTAGACACTACAGGGTGTGGGTTATTGGTATTAGACACTACAGGGTTATTGGTATTAGACACTACAGGGTTATTGGTATTAGACACTACAGGGTTATTGGTATTAGACACTACAGGGTTATTGGTATTAGACACTACAGGGTTATTGGTATTAGACACTACAGGGTTATTGGTATTAGACACTACAGGGTTATTGGTATTAGACACTACAGGGCTATTGGTATTAGACACTACAGGGTTATTGGTATTAGACACTACAGGGTTATTGGTATTAGACACTACAGGGTTATTGGTATTAGACACTACAGGGTTATTGGTATTAGACACTACAGGGTTATTGGTATTAGACACTACAGGGCTATTGGTATTAGACACTACAGGGTTATTGGTATTAGACACTACAGGGTGGTGGGTTATTGGTATTAGACACTACAGGGTGTGGGTTATTGGTATTAGACACTACAGGGTTATTGGTATTAGACACTACAGGGTGTGGGTTATTGGTATTAGACACTACAGGGTGGTGGGTTATTGGTATTAGACACTACAGGGTGGTGGGTTATTGGTATTAGACACTACAGGGTGTGGGTTATTGGTATTAGACACTACAGGGTGTGGGTTATTGGTATTAGTCACTACAGGGTGGTGGGTTATTGGTATTAGACACTACAGGGTTATTGGTATTAGACACTACAGGGTGGTGGGTTATTGGTATTAGACACTACAGGGTTATTGGTATTAGACACTACAGGGTTATTGGTATTAGACACTACAGGGTTATTGGTATTAGACACTACAGGGTTATTGGTATTAGACACTACAGGGTGGTGGGTTATTGGTATTAGACACTACAGGGTGGTGGGTTATTGGTATTAGACACTACAGGGTGTGGGTTATTGGTATTAGACACTACAGGGTTATTGGTATTAGACACTACAGGGTGGTGGGTTATTGGTATTAGACACTACAGGGTGGTGGGTTATTGGTATTAGACACTACAGGGTTATTGGTATTAGACACTACAGGGTGGTGGGTTATTGGTATTAGACACTACAGGGTGGTGGGTTATTGGTATTAGACACTGCAGGGTGTGGGTTATTGGTATTAGACACTACAGGGTGTGGGTTATTGGTATTAGACACTACAGGGTGGTGGGTTATTGGTATTAGACACTACAGGGTGGTGGGTTATTGGTATTAGACACTACAGGGTGTGGGTTATTGGTATTAGACACTACAGGGTGTGGGTTATTGGTATTAGACACTACAGGGTGTGGGTTATTGGTATTAGACACTACAGGGTGGTGGGTTATTGGTATTAGACACTACAGGGTGGTGGGTTATTGGTATTAGACACTACAGGGTGGTGGGTTATTGGTATTAGACACTACAGGGTGGTGGGTTATTGGTATTAGACACTACAGGGTGGTGGGTTATTGGTATTAGACACTGCAGGGTGTGGGTTATTGGTATTAGACACTACAGGGTTATTGGTATTAGACACTACAGGGTGGTGGGTTATTGGTATTAGACACTACAGGGTGGTGGGTTATTGGTATTAGACACTACAGGGTTATTGGTATTAGACACTACAGGGTTATTGGTATTAGACACTACAGGGTGGTGGGTTATTGGTATTAGAAACTACAGGGTGGTGGGTTATTGGTATTAGACACTACAGGGTGTGGGTTATTGGTATTAGACACTACAGGGTGGTGGGTTATTGGTATTAGACGCTACAGGGTGTGGGTTATTGGTATTAGACACTACAGGGTGGTGGGTTATTGGTATTAGACACTACAGGGTGTGGGTTATTGGTATTAGACACTACAGAGTGGTGGGTTATTGGTATTAGACACTACAGGGTGGTGGGTTATTGGTATTAGACACTACAGGGTTATTGG
Source organism: Salvelinus fontinalis (assembly GCF_029448725.1). NCBI lineage: Eukaryota > Metazoa > Chordata > Actinopteri > Salmoniformes > Salmonidae > Salvelinus > Salvelinus fontinalis. Next base: position 2,999,606 of record NC_074694.1, read on the forward strand.
TATTAGACACTACAGGGTGGTGGGTTATTGGTATTAGACACTACAGGGTTATTGGTATTAGACACTACAGGGTTATTGGTATTAGACACTACAGGGTGTGGGTTATTGGTATTAGACACTACAGGGTTATTGGTATTAGACACTACAGGGTTATTGGTATTAGACACTACAGGGTGTGGGTTATTGGTATTAGACACTACAGGGTTATTGGTATTAGACACTACAGGGTGTGGGTTATTGGTATTAGACACTACAGGGTTATTGGTATTAGACACTACAGGGTTATTGGTATTAGACACTACAGGGTGGTGGGTTATTGGTATTAGACACTACAGGGTGGTGGGTTATTGGTATTAGACACTACAGGGTGGTGGGTTATTGGTATTAGACACTACAGAGTGGTGGGTTATTGGTATTAGACACTACAGGGTGTGGGTTATTGGTATTAGACACTACAGGGTGTGGGTTATTGGTATTAGACACTACAGAGTGGTGGGTTATTGGTATTAGACACTACAGGGGGGTGGGTTATTGGTATTAGACACTACAGCGTTATTGGTATTAGACACTACAGGGTGTGGGTTATTGGTATTAGACACTACAGGGTGTGGGTTATTGGTATTAGACACTACAGGGTGTGGGTTATTGGTATTAGACACTACAGGGTGTGGGTTATTGGTATTAGACACTACAGGGTGGTGGGTTATTGGTATTAGACACTACAGGGTGGTGGGTTATTGGTATTAGACACTACAGGGTGTGGGTTATTGGTATTAGACACTACAGGGTGGTGGGTTATTGGTATTATACACTACAGGGTGGTGGGTTATTGGTATTAGACACTACAGGGTGTGGGTTATTGGTATTAGACACTACAGGGTGGTGGGTTATTGGTATTAGACACTACAGGGTGGTGGGTTATTGGTATTAGACACTACAGAGTGGTGGGTTATTGGTATTAGACACTACAGGGTGGTGGGTTATTGGTATTAGAAACTACAGGGTTATTGGTATTAGACACTACAGGGTGTGGGTTATATGTATTAGACACTACAGGGTGGTGGGTTATTGGTATTAGACACTACAGGGTGGTGGGTTATTGGTATTAGACACTACAGGGTGGTGGGTTATTGGTATTAGTCACTGCAGGGTGGTGGGTTATTGGTATTAGACACTACAGGGTTATTGGTATTAGACACTACAGGGTGGTGGGTTATTGGTATTAGACACTACAGGGTTATTGGTATTAGACACTACAGGGTGTGGGTTATTGGTATTAGACACTACAGGGTGGTGGGTTATTGGTATTAGACACTACAGGGTTATTGGTATTAGACACTACAGGGTGTGGGTTATTAGTATTAGTCACTACAGGGTGGTGGGTTATTGGTATTAGACACTACAGGGTTATTGGTATTAGACACTACAGGGTGGTGGGTTATTGGTATTAGACACTACAGGGTGGTGGGTTATTGGTATTAGACACTACAGGGTGTGGGTTATTGGTATTAGACACTACAGGGTTATTGGTATTAGACACTACAGGGTGTGGGTTATTAGTATTAGTCACTACAGGGTGGTGGGTTATTGGTATTAGACACTACAGGGTGTGGGTTATTGATATTAGACACTACAGGGTGGTGGGTTATTGGTTTTAGACACTACAGGGTGGTGGGTTATTGGTATTAGACACTACAGGGTGGTGGGTTATTGGTATTAGACACTACAGGGTGGTGGGTTATTGGTATTAGACACTACAGGGTGGTGGGTTATTGGTATTAGACACTACAGGGTGTGGGTTATTGGTATTAGACACTACAGGGTGGTGGGTTATTGGTATTAGACACTACAGGGCTATAGGTATTAGACACTACAGGGTGTGGGTTATTGGTATTAGACACTACAGGGTTATTGGTATTAGACACTACAGGGTGGTGGGTTATTGGTATTAGACACTACAGGGTGGTGGGTTATTGGTATTAGATACTACAGGGCTATTGGTATTAGACACTACAGGGTGTGGGTTATTGGTATTAGACACTACAGGGTGTGGGTTATTGGTATTAGACACTACAGGGTGGTGGGTTATTGGTATTAGACACTACAGGGTGTGGGTTATTGGTATTAGACACTACAGGGTGGTGGGTTATTGGTATTAGACACTACAGGGTGTGGGTTATTGGTATTAGACACTACAGGGTTATTGGTATTAGACACTACAGGGTGGTGGGTTATTGGTATTAGACACTACAGGGTTATTGGTATTAGACACTACAGGGTGGTGGGTTATTGGTATTAGACACTACAGGGTTATTGGTATTAGACACTACAGGGTGGTGGGTTATTGGTATTAGATACTACAGGGCTATTGGTATTAGACACTACAGGGTGTGGGTTATTGGTATTAGACACTACAGGGTTATTGGTATTAGACACTACAGGGTTATTGGTATTAGACACTACAGGGTGGTGGGTTATTGGTATTAGACACTACAGGGTGTGGGTTATTGGTATTAGACACTACAGGGTTATTGGTATTAGACACTACAGGGTGTGGGTTATTGGTATTAGACACTACAGGGTGTGGGTTATTGGTATAAGTCACTACAGGGTGGTGGGTTATTGGTATAAGTCACTACAGGGTGGTGGGTTATTGGTATTAGACACTACAGGGTTATTGGTATTAGACACTACAGGGTGGTGGGTTATTGGTATTAGACACTACAGGGTTATTGGTATTAGACACTACAGGGTGGTGGGTTATTGGTATTAGACACTACAGGGTGGTGGGTTATTGGTATTAGACACTGCAGGGTGTGGGTTATTGGTATTAGACACTACAGGGTGTGGGTTATTGGTATTAGACACTACAGGGTGGTGGGTTATTGGTATTAGACACTACAGGGTGGTGGGTTATTGGTATTAGACACTGCAGGGTGTGGGTTATTGGTATTAGACACTACAGGGTGGTGGGTTATTGGTATTAGACACTACAGGGTGTGGGTTATTGGTATTAGACACTACAGGGTGTGGGTTATTGGTATTAGACACTACAGGGTGTGGGTTATTGGTATTAGACACTACAGGGTGGTGGGTTATTGGTATTAGACACTACAGGGTGGTGGGTTATTGGTATTAGAAACTACAGGGTTATTGGTATTAGACACTACAGGGTGGTGGGTTATTGGTATTAGACACTACAGGGTGGTGGGTTATTGGTATTAGACACTACAGGGTGGTGGGTTATTGGTATTAGACACTACAGGGTGGTGGGTTATTGGTATTAGACACTACAGGGTGTGGGTTATTGGTATTAGACACTACAGGGTTATTGGTATTAGACACTACAGGGTGGTGGGTTATTGGTATTAGAAACTACAGGGTGGTGGGTTATTGGTATTAGACACTACAGGGTGTGGGTTATTGGTATTAGACACTACAGGGTGGTGGGTTATTGGTATTAGACGCTACAGGGTGTGGGTTATTGGTATTAGACACAACAGGGTGGTGGGTTATTGGTATTAGACACTACAGGGTGTGGGTTATTGGTATTAGACACTACAGAGTGGTGGGTTATTGGTATTAGACACTACAGGGTGGTGGGTTATTGGTATTAGACACTACAGGGTTATTGGTATTAGACACTACAGGGTGGAGGGTTATTGGTATTAGACACTACAGGGTGGTGGGTTATTGGTATTAGACACTACAGGGTTATTGGTATTAGACACTACAGGGTGGTGGGTTATTGGTATTAGACACTACAGGGTGGTGGGTTATTGGTATTAGACACTACAGGGTTATTGGTATTAGACACTACAGGGTGTGGGTTATTGGTATTAGACACTACAGGGTTATTGGTATTAGACACTACAGGGTTATTGGTATTAGACACTACAGGGTGTGGGTTATTGGTATTAGACACTACAGGGTTATTGGTATTAGACACTACAGGGTGTGGGTTATTGGTATTAGACACTACAGGGTTATTGGTATTAGACACTACAGGGTTATTGGTATTAGACACTACAGGGTGGTGGGTTATTGGTATTAGACACTACAGGGTGTGGGTTATTGGTATTAGACACTACAGGGTGGTGGGTTATTGGTATTAGACACTACAGAGTGGTGGGTTATTGGTATTAGACACTACAGGGTGGTGGGTTATTGGTATTAGACACTACAGGGTGTGGGTTATTGGTATTAGACACTACAGAGTGGTGGGTTATTGGTATTAGACACTACAGGGTGGTGGGTTATTGGTATTAGACACTACAGCGTTATTGGTATTAGACACTACAGGGTGTGGGTTATTGGTATTAGACACTACAGGGTGTGGGTTATTGGTATTAGACACTACAGGGTGTGGGTTATTGGTATTAGACACTACAGGGTGTGGGTTATTGGTATTAGACACTACAGGGTGGTGGGTTATTGGTATTAGACACTACAGGGTGGTGGGTTATTGGTATTAGACACTACAGGGTGGTGGGTTATTGGTATTAGACACTACAGGGTGTGGGTTATTGGTATTAGACACTACAGGGTGGTGGGTTATTGGTATTAGACACTACAGCGTTATTGGTATTAGACACTACAGGGTGGTGGGTTATTGGTATTAGACACTACAGGGTGTGGGTGATTGGTATTAGACACTACAGGGTGTGGGTTATTGGTATTAGACACTACAGGGTGGTGGGTTATTGGTATTAGACACTACAGGGTGGTGGGTTATTGGTATTAGACACTACAGGGTGGTGGGTTATTGGTATTAGACACTACAGGGTGTGGGTTATTGGTATTAGACACTACAGGGTGGTGGGTTATTGGTATTATACACTACAGGGTGGTGGGTTATTGGTATTAGACACTAATGGGTGGTGGCTGATTGGTATTAGACACTACAGGGTGTGGGTTATTGTCACGCCCTGGCCTTAGTATTCTTTGTTTTCTTTATTATTTTAGTTAGGTCAGGGTGTGACATGGGGAATGTTTGTGTTTTGTTGGTTTTGGGTGTTTTTATGGTAAAGGGGTTGTTGGGTATAGTATATGGGTTTGTGTGGAGTACATGTGTCTAGTGTTGTCTATGTATGTTTAGTTGTCTAGGAGAGTCTATGGTTACCTGAATGAGTTCCCAATTAGAGACAGCTGATTTCGGTTGTCTCTGATTGGGAGCCTTATTTAGGGTAGCCATAGGCTCTCATTGGTTGTGAGTAATTGTCTATGTCAGAACGTTTGTAGCCTGTGTGTGTGTGCACGACGTTTATTAGCTTCACGATCGTTTGTTGTTTTTGTTAGTTTGTATTAAGTGTTTCGTGTTTATTTTTCGTCGTCTTTAAAATAAAAGAAGATGGCTTATTTTCCAAATGCTGCGTTTTGGTCCGTCAATCCGCCACATGATCGTGACAGAATTACTCACCATTATAGGACCAAGCGGCATGGAAAGCGGCAACAGGACCTACCTACACATGATTCATGGACATGGGAGGAGATACTGGATGGTAAGGGGCCGTGGGCTCAACCGGGAGAATATCGCCTTCCTCGTGAAGAGCTGGAGGCAGCTAAAGCCGAGAGGAGGCGATATGAGGAGGCAGCACGGAGACAAGGCTGGAAACCCGTGAGTACAACCCAAAAATTTCTTGGAGGGGGCCTTAAAGGGAGTGTGGCGAAGTCAGGTAGGAAACCTGCGCCTACTCCCTGTACTTACCGTGGAGAGTACGGGCAGACACCGTGTTACGCAGTAGAGCGCACGGTGTCTCCTGTACGCGTGCATAGCCCAGTTCGGTACATTTCAGCTCCACGTATCGGCCGGGCTAGACTGAGCGTTGAGCCGTATGTCATGAAGCCGGCCCAACGCATCTGGTCACCAGTGCGTCTCCTCGGGCCGGCGTACATGGCACCAGCCTTACGCATGGTGTCCCCGGTTCGCCTACATAGGCCGGTGCGGGTTATTCCACCTCCCCGCACTGGTCAGGCGACGGGGAGCATACAACCAGGTAAGGTTGGGCAGGCTCGGCGTTCAAGGGAGCCAGTACGCCTGCACGGTCCGGTATTTCCGGCGCCACCTCCCCGCCCCAACCCAGTACCACCAGTGCCTCCTCCACGCACTAGCTATATGGTGCGTGTCTCCAGCCCTTTACCACCAGTGTCTAAACCACGCACCAAGCCTCCTGTGTGTCCCCAGAGTCCTGTGCGTCCTGTTGCTGCTCCCCGCACTAGCCCTGAGATGCGTGTCCCCAGCCCGGTGCCACCAGTCCCGGCACCACGCACCAGGCCTACAGTGCGCCTCAGCCGGCAGGAGTCTGCCGTCTGCCAAGCGCCATCTGAGCCATCCGTCTCCCCAGCGCCATCTGAGCCATCCGTCTCCCCAGCGCCATCTGAGCCATCCGTCTGCCATGAGCCTGCAAAGCCGCCCGTCTGCCATAAGCCTGCAAAGCCGCCCGTCTGCCATGAGCCCACTGAGCCGCCAGCCAGACAGGAGCCGCTAGAGCCGCCAGCCAGACAGGAGCCGCTAGAGCCGTCCGTCAGACAGGATCTGCCAGAGCCGCCAACCAGACAGGATCTGCCAGAGCCGCCAACCAGACAGGATCTGCCAGAGCCGCCAACCAGACAGGATCTGCCAGAGCCGCCAACCAGACAGGATCTGCCAGAGCCGCCAACCAGACAGGATCTGCCAGAGCCGCCAACCAGACAGGATCTGCCAGAGCCGCCAACCAGACAGGATCTGCCAGAGCCGCCAACCAGACAGGATCTGCCAGAGCCGCCAACCAGACAGGATCTGCCAGAGCCGCCAACCAGACAGGATCTGCCAGAGCCGCCAACCAGACATGAGCAGCCAGATCCGCCAGCCAGCCATGAGCAGCCAGATCCGCCAGCCAGACATGAGCAGCCAGATCCGTCAGCCAGACATGAGCAGCCAGATCCGTCAGCCAGACATGAGCAGCCAGATCCGCCAGCCAGCCATGAGCAGCCAGATCCGTCAGCTAGCCATGAGCAGCCAGATCCGTCAGCCAGCCATGAGCAGCCAGATCCGTCAGCCAGCCATGAGCAGCCAGATCCGTCAGCCAGCCATGAGCAGCCAGATCCGTCAGCCAGCCATGAGCAGCCAGATCCGTCAGCCAGCCATGAGCAGCCAGATCCGTCAGCCAGCCATGAGCAGCCAGATCCGTCAGCCAGCCATGAGCAGCCAGATCCGTCAGCCAGCCATGAGCAGCCAGATCCGTCAGCCAGCCATGAGCAGCCAGATCCGTCAGCCAGCCATGAGCAGCCAGATCCGTCAGCCAGCCATGGGCCGTTCCTCAGTCCGGAGCTGCCCCTTACCCTGGTGCTGCCCCTTACCCTGGTGCTGCCCCTGACCCTGGTGCTGCCCCTGACCCTGGTGCTGCCCCTGACCCTGGTGCTGCCCCTGACCCTGGTACTGCCCCTGACCCTGGTACTGGCCCTTAGTCCGGAGCTGCCATTCCTCAGTCCGGAGCTGCCCCTTAATGCAATGGGGTTAATGTGGAGGGGGGTCATTTGGAGGAAGCCTAGGAGGTGGTTAGGGACTGTGGTGACGTGGGGACCACAACCAGAGCCGGAGCCGCCACCGTGGATGGAAGCCCACCCAGACCCTCCCCTAGACTGTGTAATGGTGCGCCCGGAGTTCGCACCTTAAGGGGGGGGGTATGTCACGCCCTGGCCGTAGTATTCTTTGTTTTCTTTATTATTTTAGTTAGGTCAGGGTGTGACATGGGGAATGTTTGTGTTTTGTTGGTTTTGGGTGTTTTTATGGTAAAGGGGTTGTTGGGTATAGTATATGGGTTTGTGTGGAGTACATGTGTCTAGTGTTGTCTATGTATGTTTAGTTGTCTAGGAGAGTCTATGGTTACCTGAATGAGTTCCCAATTAGAGACAGCTGATTTCGGTTGTCTCTGATTGGGAGCCTTATTTAGGGTAGCCATAGGCTCTCATTGGTTGTGAGTAATTGTCTATGTCAGAACGTTTGTAGCCTGTGTGTGTGTGCACGACGTTTATTAGCTTCACGATCGTTTGTTGTTTTTGTTAGTTTGTATTAAGTGTTTCGTGTTTATTTTTCGTCTTCTTTAAAATAAAAGAAGATGGCTTATTTTCCAAATGCTGCGTTTTGGTCCGTCAATCCGCCACACGATCGTGACAGTTATTGGTATTAGATACTACAGGGTGTGGGTTATTGGTATTAGACACTACAGGGTGGTGGGTTATTGGTATTAGACACTACAGGGTGGTGGGTTATTGGTATTAGACACTATAGGGTGTGGGTTATTGGTATTAGATACTACAGGGTGTGGGTTATTGGTATTAGACACTACAGGGTGTGGGTTATTGGTATTAGACACTACAGGGTGTGGGTTATTGGTATTAGACACTACAGGGTGGTGGGTTATTGGTATTAGACACTACAGGGTTATTGGTATTAGACACTACAGGGTGTGGGTTATTGGTATTAGACACTACAGGGTGGTGGGTTATTGGTATTAGACACTACAGGGTGGTGGGTTATTGGTATTAGACACTACAGGGTGGTGGGTTATTGGTATTAGTCACTACAGGGTGTGGGTTATTGGTAGTAGACACTACAGGGTGTGGGTTATTGGTATTAGACACTACAGGGTGGTGGGTTATTGGTATTAGACACTACAGGGTGTGGGTTATTGGTATTAGACACTACAGGGTGGTGGGTTATTGGTATTAGACACTACAGGGTTATTGGTATTAGACACTACAGGGTGTGGGTTATTGGTATTAGACACTACAGAGTGGTGGGTTATTGGTATTAGTCACTACAGGGTGGTGGGTTATTGGTATTAGTCACTACAGGGTGGTGGGTTATTGGTATTAGTCACTACAGGGTGTGGGTTATTGGTATTAGACACTACAGGGTGGTGGGTTATTGGTATTAGACACTACAGAGTTTGGGTTATTGGTATTAGACACTACAGGTTAGACTCTAATGGAGGATGGGGCTGATGCAGGATACTGAGGTTAGTCTCTGCTAATGCAGCTCCTTAGTCAGGTTGGGTTAGAGACTGGGTTAGAGGTTAGACGCTGGGCTAGAGGTTGGGCTAGAGGTTGGGCTAGAGGTTGGGTTAGAGGTTGGGTTAGAGGCTGGGTTAGAGGCTGGGTTAGAGGCTAGGTTTAGAGGCAGGTTTAGAGGTTGGGCTAGAGGTTGGGTTAGAGGCTGGGTTAGAGGCTGGGTTAGAGGCAGGTTTAGAGGTTGGGCTAGAGGTTGGGTTAGAGGCTGGGTTAGATTCTGGGTTAGAGGCCTCTTCCTCTCCTCTCATCCCTCTTCCTCTCTTCTCCTCTCATCCCTCTTCCTCTCTTCCTCTCTTCTCCTCTCCTCCCTCCTCCCTCCCTCTCTTTTGCTCTCCTCTCTACCCTGTGTGTTCTTTGTGTGAGTTCTGTTTGTGTGTTCTGTGATCTCAGCACTGATGGCTGTTTAATCAGACTCACACACGTGTGTGTGTGTGTGTGTGTGTGTGTGTGTGTGTGTGTGTGTGTGTTGTCTGTGTGTGGCTGTAAGCTTCCTAAAGCCAGTATGCTGCTGTATGCTCCACGGTGTGGCTAGCCTTCCTGTCTGGGCCGCAGTGACATGTCATATATTTCCATGTAAACACCCGTATTCCTACAGAAATTAAATAATCCCAGAGGAGCCCATCGACGTTCCATATCTGTAACTAGAGCACTGGTCTAGATTGACACAGAGGCTGTTACTCTATTCAAACTGGATTAGGTCAAATTGAGAAATGAATGTTCTCCCCAATCTCTGGGTTAGGGTAGGACGGGAGGCTAGACACACACACACACACACACACACACACACACGCACACGCGCACGCACTCGCACGCACACACAAAGGGGTGGAAGTAAGGAAGTAAGGGCCACAGAGGTTATTGACATTGTCACATTGCTCTCTAAAGAGGCTGAGGTTTTGGGCAGAGAGCATGTTGTTATACCTCACTATTGCTTCAAGGGAAAAGGGGGTTTCTGGGTAGAGAGCATGTTGTTATACCTCACTATTGCTTCAAGGGAAAAGGGGGTTTCTGGGTAGAGCGCATGTTCCACCCTGTCTGTCTGTCAGTGAGTTTCCACCCTGTCTGTCTGTCAGTGAGTTTCCACCCTGTCTGTCTGTCAGTGAGTTTCCACCCTGTCTGTCTGTCAGTGAGTTTCCACCCTGTCTGTCTGTCAGTGAGTTTCCACCCTGTCTGTCTGTCTGTCTGTCAGTGAGTTTCCACCCTGTCTGTCTGTCAGTGAGTTTCCACCCTGTCTGTCTGTCTGTGAGTTTCCACCTTGTCTGTTTGTCAGTGAGTTTCCACCTTGTCTGTTTGTCAGTGAGTTTCCACCCTGTCTGTCTGCCAGTGAGTTTCCACCCTGTCTGTCTGTCTGTGAGTTTCCACCTTGTCTGTCTGTCAGTGAGTTTCCACCTTGTCTGTCTGTCAGTGAGTTTCCACCCTGTCTGTCTGTCAGTGAGTTTCCACCCTGTCTGTCTGTCAGTGAGTTTCCACCCTGTCTGTCTGTCTGTCTGTCTGTCTGTCTGTCTGTCTGTCTGTCTGTCTGTCTGTCTGTCTGTCTGTCTGTCTGTCTGTCTGTCTGTCTGTCTGTCTGTCTGTCTGTCTGTCTGTCAGTGGTCTGGTTCTACTTGCCTATGTTCTATCACGTCCATTGTTTCACTAGAGCTCTTTACAGAGGTCCCAAACACCACAGAACATCACCTTCTTTGTTTGAGAGACCAAAGATGTGAAGCAGGGTGCAGATATAATCTATTATGGCTCTACATAGTAGTAAAAAAAGGCAATGGGAGGATTTGACTGTACAGTGTGTTGACTGACTGTTGACCAGCAGAGACAATGGGAGGATTGGATAGTACCAAGTGACTTGAGAGAACAAGAGGGAACCTATTAACTTCTTATGGCTGCAAGCCCGAGGCCGCCCACAATATGACAACAGCCAGCTCAAGTGCAGGGCGCGAAATTCAAAAGATAATTTTTTTAAATATTTAACTTTCACACATTAAATGAACCTTGGGGGACACCATCTCATCTATACACCATTGAATTTGAACGCATCTTTAACGTTAAATTAAATTCAGATCTTTTACATTCAGAATGCTTCATTTGGTTATGTTATTTATAACGGTATAATGACAACAACAACAAAAAATAGAGAATACTACGTACCTCTTCATTCTAATGAAGGTCTATGCTGCCTCCTAGTTACATCAATAAATGATTTCTATAGTGGGCTGCCTGTGGTGAGGTAGTGCATAGCCAAGGATCTCTGCATGGGGTTAGTGATTAGCTCCGAGCTCTGACTCCCAAGTACAAACAAATGGTTATATATAGTAACAAATATGGGTTCTTTGGCTTGTAACCAGAGTGGAAACATTTATGGTGCTGTGTGGAAACTTTTTAAAGATTCTCATAAGGTTATAAATGGAACCGGTATGCTGCTTTAAATAACCACTTTCTAAGGTTATGTAAAGAACCATAGAGTACAAGATTTTTAAATCTGGTTTAACAGCCATATTATTTTGTTAAACTTTCCAAGGTTTTAATATAGTGTTTATTAACTAGTTGAATCGGGTGTGCTAGATCTGAAATGGCTGGAGGTCCCTGAGGAGAGAAATGAGAACTTCTGACTTAATCAACAGAGACATACACACATTTTTGTCAACACACCATCACAGGCCACAGTCATTAATAAGATGAAAGGGCATAGCACAACAGACTACATCAACTGGATTGACACTGTCACTCACGGTTGCACAAAAAAGATCAGTGCGTAAACCACGCCCCAAAATATTCTAATGAGCTGCCAACCCTACGTTTTAATTATCACTAAAAGAGGAAATAACCCTTTTCTAAAATGCAAAGAACCACCAAAGGGCTTCAAAGGGTTCTTTGGCTCAGTAGGGTTCCAAACAGGAACCCTCATTTTTGAGTGTATACTGTTTCTTCTCACAGCTAAACGGATGACACATTTCAGCAGGAAAAATAACATTCCACACGTCAACGGATTCTACAGGATTCTATAGTATTCTGTGTGGTGGGATCCTATACGTTTTGAGGAGGAGGTGAGGAGAGAGGATGTGAGGAATGGACCAATGACCAACGACTAACGACTAACTGAGATAGAACCTAAACCATGCCAAAGCAATCAGAGAACAGTAAGTAGGACAAACATGGTTAGTGGCAGGTAGCCTAGTGGTTAGAGCATTGGGCCAGTAGCCAAATGGTTGCTGGGTCAAATCTATTGTTCTGCGCCTGAACAGGGCACTGTTCACCCGGTAGGCCGTCATTGTAAATAAGAATTTGTTCTTAACTGACTTGCCTAGTTAAATAAAGATACAAATAAAAATCGTATATATATCAACATCTCTGATTGAGCATCAACTCACAGGATTCCAGAAACAATGGTCACAAGATCTGGATGACTCTCTATGATGTCATCTCTTTGAACAAGATGAGTCAATATTCTAGAATGAGACATACATCTCTTTGAACAAGATGAGTCAACATTCTAGAATGAAACATACATCTCTTTGAACAAGATGAGTCAACATTCTAGAATGAAACATACATATCTTTGAACAAGATGAGTCAACATTCTAGAATGAAACATACATCTCTTTGAACAAGATGAGTCAACATTCTAGAATGAAACATACATCTCTTTGAACAAGATGAGTCAACATTCTAGAATGAAACTGTCAGGTTTTGGCCAAGACTGGTCGGGTTTTGGTCACTAGATGTCCCCATTGCACCTTTTTTATACCTTTTGTTTTTCTTGCTCTAATTATTGTTTGCACCTGTAGGTCATTCCCTTGTTAGTATTTAAACCCTGTGTGTTCCTCAGTTCCTTGCTCAGTGTTTGTAAGTTAGCACCCAGCCCCAACCCAAGCCTTGTTTTATACAGATATTTCTCTTGTTGGATTTTCCAGAGGTTCTCTGGTTTAGTTCTTGTGTATTATTTGAGTAGTCTTTTGAGGGGTTCATCCCCTGCTGTTTTTTCCCACTTTGTGGAGTTTCTTTTGTATTTTGGAGGATTTCCATTTTGTGCCTCTTGGCTTTATTTTTGGACATTGTGGATTTAGTTTCTTTGCCTGAAGATTTTGTTATTTTATTAAACCACCATCTCTAGTACTGCTGTGTCTGCCTCATCTTCTGGGTTCTGACGATTATTAGTGACTGTTTCTCGCACCGGGTCCTGACAGAAACACTGAGCCATTATAATGAACCCAGAGGCAGCCAGTACCCAGGATTTTTTTTCCATGCTGTCCCACCACGAGGGGACTGTCCAACGCCACGAAGCTGCTCTGGTTCAGCAAGAGGCCTTAATGGCTAGACATTCTCAACTTCTGTCAGAGATGCTGACTTCCATAAAGCAGATTTCGGATCGACTTTCCCCGGCAACCGCTTCTGCTCCAGTTCATCCGATTCAAGTGCCCCTGGCAGTTAACCCCCTGGCTGAACCTCGTCTGCCGCCTCCCCAACGGTTCTCAGGGGATCCGAGTGTTTGTAAGGGGTTTTTCACCCAATGTTCTCTCTCCTTTGAGCTGCAACCATCGTCGTTTCCCACCGACCGGTCCAAGATAGCATATATCATCACCCTGCTGTCGGAAAAAGCCCTAGCCTGGGCTACTGCTGTGTGGGATGCCCAAAGTCCCTGCTGTGCCAGCTACTCTACCTTTGCTGAAGAATTCAAGCGAGTGTTTCAAGGTCCTACCAACGGCCCTGACGCAGCCAAACAGCTCCTGACTCTCCGCCAAGGTCGGCGCAGCGTGACGGACTATGCCATCCAGTTCCCCACTGTGGTAGCAGCAAGTGGCTGGAACGACGAGGCGCTCACAGTGTGTTTTTTGAAGGGTCTTTCTGACACCGTCCAAGATGAACTGGCCACTCGGGAACCACCGGACAACCTCGAGTCCCTTATCAAGTTGGCTTCATGCATAGACCAGCGTCTGAGAGAGAACTAAACCAAGAGAGAGAGAGAGAACTCAACCGTAGACCGCTCACCCTAGCTCCTATCGGTTCCAGCTCCGAGTCTCCACCTTTATCCTCGCTGGCTCCACCAGAACCCATGCAGGTTGGACGCATCTCCCAGGCTGAGAGAGACCGCCGGATGAGGGAGCGATGCTGTCTATATTGCGGCAAACCGGGCCATTTCCGCTCCACGTGTCCCGGGCTCCAGGGAAACGCACTCTCCCGTGCAGGCCTGGGAGGACTGTAATGGGAAACATAACCTCCTCCCATCCATCCAACTCCCGCCTGCTCATTCCAGTTACCCTTTCCTGGGACGACCACGAGTTTTCTCTTCAAGCTTTGGTAGACTCTGGAGCCGCAGGTAACTTCATGGATGGGGTCTGGGCGAAGGAGAATGGCGTTCCTTCTGAACCTCTAAGAAACCCCATAAGGGTTACTACGTTGGATAGAAGCCCTTTGGGATCTGGACTTGTCACTCGTGCCACTACCCCCTTGCGACTTTCAGTTTCCCAACACCAGGAAGTGATGAACTTTCATCTGATCTCCTGTTCCGAGTTCCCTCTCGTCCTTGGTTATCCCTGGCTTCACAGCCATAACCCTCACATCGACTGGTCTGTGGGCACTATCAAGCAGTGGGGTCCTACGTGCCAAGCCACTTGTATCTTCCCGAGTTCCCAGAGTTCCCCTTCCGAGTCTCTAGAATCCTTCGACCTGTCCCGAGTTCCCGAGTGTTACCATGACCTCAAACTGGTATTTAGCAAACAGAGGGGCACCAAACTACCACCCCATAGACCTTACGATTGCACCATCGACCTGTTTCCGGGGACCTGCCCTCCCAGGGGTCGGATCTTTTCCCTTTCTCCTCCCGAACGAGCTGCTATGGATACCTACATCAAGGACGCTCTGGCAGCAGGCCTCATGCGTCCATCTACCTCGCCGGCGGGAGCAGGGTTTTTCTTTGTGGCCAAGAAAGACGGTGGATTACGACCTTGCATTGACTACCGGGGACTCAATGCCATAACCGTCCGTAACCGCTACCCGCTACCCCTTATGGCCACAGCCTTTGAGCTGCTCCAGGAAGCAGTTGTCTTCACTAAGCTTGACCTGCGGAACGCATACCATCTTGTGCGGATCAAACCCGGGGACGAGTGGAAGACCGCTTTCAACACGCCTACTGGTCACTACGAATACTCGGTGATGCCCTTCGGCCTGACCAACGCCCCGGCTGTGTTCCAAGCGCTCATAAACGATGTGCTTAGGGATATGCTTAACATCTTCGTGTTTGTTTACTTGGATGACATCCTCATCTTTTCGAGCTCCCTTCAAGAACACACTAAGCATGTCAGACAAGTGCTCAAACGCCTCCTAGACAGCCATTTGTACGTTAAGCCGGAAAAGTGTGAATTACATTCCTCTCGAGTACAATTCCTGGGATTTATAGTGGAACCCGGTCGAGTCCAGATGGACCCCAAGAAGGTAGGGGCGGTAGCGGATTGGCCCACCCCCAAGTCCGTTAAGGAAGTTCAGCGTTTCCTGGGCTTCACCAACTTTTACCGCAAGTTCATCAAGAACTTCAGCTCGGTGGCAGTCCCTCTCTCAGCTGTAACCAAGGGTGGCAACACAAGGTTTCTGTGGGGAAGAGAAGCTGAGACGGCCTTCCAAGGACTCAAGCAGCGCATCTTCTCTGCTCCCATCCTGACACTACCAACGGTGGATGAACCTTTTGTGGTGGAGGTAGACGCATCAGAGGTTGGGGTTGGAGCTGTCCTTTCTCAGAGGGGTGAAGACAAGAAGCTTCATCCTTGCGCCTTCTTCTCTCACCGGCTTACCCCGGCCGAGAGGAATTACGATGTGGGGGATCGTGAACTCCTAGCGGTTAAGATGGCATTGAAGGAATGGAGACACTGGCTCGAGGGGGCTTCTCAACCGTTTCCAGTGCTTACGGAGCACAAAAATCTGGAGTATATCCAGCAGGCGAAGCGGTTGAACTCCAGACAAGCTCGATGGTCTTTTTTCTTCAGCCGATTTCAGTTTATCCTCACCTATAGACCCGGGTCGAAGAATCTCAAACCGGACGTCTTGTCACGAATCTACTCTCCTGCCATTCGAGAAGATACTGTCATGACTGTCCTTCCGGCCGCTAAGATCGTGGCTCCGATCTCGTGGCAAGTGGAGGATTCCGTGAAACAAGCTCAAGCCATCGAACCGGGCCCTGGAGGAGGTCCTGCTAATCGGTTGTTTGTTCCCAAGGCAGCAAGGTCCCAAGTCCTTCTGTGGGGGCACTCCTCCCGCCTCACCTGTCACCCGGGCGTAGGTCGCACCTTGGAGTTCATCCATCGTAAGTTCTGGTGGCCCACCATAAAAGAAGCCGTTGCCACTTTCGTCAAGGCCTGTTCCGTGTGCTGCCAGGGCAAATCTTCTCACCTCCGCCCTCAAGGACTCCTTCACCCTCTATCTATTCCCCACCGACCCTGGTCCCATATCTCGTTGGACTTTATTACTGGCCTTCCTCTGTCCCATGGTAATACTACGATCCTAGTCATCATCGACAGGTTTTCTAAGGCGGCCAGGTTTGTTCCCTTGACCAAATTACCTTCTGCCAAGGAAACAGCTGAGTTGGTGATTAACCATGTGTTCCGAGTCTTTGGGATTCCGCAAGATATGGTTTCCGACAGAGGTCCCCAGTTCGCCTCTAGGTTTTGGAAGGCCTTCTGCCAACTCATAGGGGCCACGGCCAGTTTATCTTCAGGGTACCATCCGGAGTCCAATGGCCAAACTTAGAGGATGAATCAGGAGCTGGAAACCACCCTCAAATGCATGGTTTCCAACAACCCGTCCACATGGTCATCCTTCATTGTTTGGGCCGAGTACGCGCACAACACCTTGTGCTCCTCCTCCACTGGTATATCCCCGCATGAGTGTCAGTTTGGCTATGCGCATCTATTGTTCCCGGACCAGGAGGCAGAAGTCAGAGTGCCTTCAGCCTCGAGGTTCATCAGACGCTGTCGGCTTACGTGGAAGAAGGCACGTCTTAATCTTCTGCGTTCCTCTCAGCAGTACCAACGACAAGCCAACAGACGTCGCCGTCCCGGTCCTACCCTGTACCCCGGCCAGAGAGTATGGCTCTCAACTAAGAACTTACCACTACGGGTGGAGTCTCAAGCTGTCCCAGAGGTTCATCGGTCCCTTTAAGATTGCCAGGAGAGTCAATCCCGTTACTTTTAGCCTGCACTTACCCAGATCCCTTAAGATCAATCCAACATTTCACATTTCTTTACTTAAACCTGTTGTTTTTTCTCCCCTTATCCCGGCAGGCAGACCTCCCCCTCCGCCCCGTGTCATCGGTGGCCAGTCGGCTTATACCGTCCACCGGATACTGGATTCCCGCCGGGTGCAGCGGTCCTGGCAGTATCTTGTGGACTGGGAAGGCTACGGGCCCGAGGAGCGCTCCTGGGTTCCTGCCAAGGACATACTGGACCCTGACCTCATTCGTCAGTTCAGGACCCTCCACCCTGAGAAGGCTGGTAGGAACGTCAGGAGCCGTTCCTAGGAGGGGGATTCTGTCAGGTTTTGGCCAAGACTGTTCGGGTTTTGGTCACTAGATGTCCCCATTGCACCTTTTTCGTACCTTTTGTTTTTCTTGCTCTAATTATTGTTTGCACCTGTAGGTCATTCCCTTGTTAGTATTTAAACCCTGTGTGCTCCTCAGTTCCTTGCTCAGTGTTTGTAAGTTAGCACCCAGCCCCAGCCTTGTTTTATACAGATATTTCTCTTGTTGGATTTTCCAGAGGTTCTCTGGTTTAGTTCTTGTGTATTATTTGAGTAGTCTTTTGAGGTTTGTTTTCCCTGCTGTTTTTTCCCACTTTGTGGAGTTTCTTTTGTATTTTGGAGGATTTCCATTTTGTGCCTCTTGGCTTTATTTTTGGACATTGTGGATTTAGTTTCTTTGCCTGAAGATTTTGTTATTTTATTAAACCACCATCTCTAGTACTGCTGTGTCTGCCTCATCTTCTGGGTTCTGACGATTATTAGTGACTGTTTCTCGCACCGGGTCCTGACAGAAACATACATCTCTTTGAACAAGATGAGTCAACATTCTAGAATGAAACATACATCTCTTTGAACAAGATGAGTCAACATTCTAGAATGAAACATACATTTGAACAAGATGAGTCAACATTCTAGAATGAAACGTACGTCGGCTGGAACTCGTGCTTTGACACACACACAAACAACCAAGATCACTTTGGGTAGCTAAGCAACAGGCCTCCAGATGTAGAGGATGCCAACACCATGGCGATGTCACACGGTCTGTCTGACAGGCCGGGATGACAGACTAAAACAGGCCAATCACTGAAAAACGTAATTCTCTGTGTATAATGTTTATTAACTGAGGAAAATGTTACAAGTGAAAGAACCTGACAAGCCCAAGGAATAATCAGTCAGACTAACTAAAGGGATGAATATCTATTCAAGCTGTCAGCTTCAGTATTTGTTCGAGACATTCTTTGTTACATTATTTCTGGAAAGCTGTGTCATCTCTTTTCAGTTGAGTATGTTTGGCAAAAAATAATTTTTAATTTTTATACATTTGTATAAATTTGTATTCAAGAACGCATAAAGAACTTGTACCAAAGATACACAACATATCGATCTACTATATCTATATCTATCACAACATATCTACTATATCTATATCTATCACAACATATCTACTATATCTATATCCATCACAACATATATATCTACTCTATCACAACATATCTGCTATATCTATATATATCACAACATATCTATCTACTATATCTATCACAACATATCTGCTATATCTATATCTATCACAACATATCTATCTACTATATCTATCACAACATATATATCTACTATATCTATCACAACATATGTATCTACTATATCTATCACAACATATCTATCTACTATATCTATCACAACATATCTATCTACTATATCTATCACAACATATATATCTACTATATCTATCACAACATATATATCTACTATATCTATCACAACATATCTATCTATATCTATCACAACATATGTATCTACTATATCTATCACAACATTCAAAGGGTAGCTCAATTATTTCATAACTAATTAATTGGTCACTAAACTCCGTCCTAAATGGTACCCTACTCCCTATATGGAACAGACCTTTTGACTAGGGCCCATAGGGGTGTTAAATAGTGCGCTACGTAGGGAATAGGGGTGTTAAGTAGTGCACTACGTATTGAATAGGGGCCATTCAGGATTTAGGCAGTGAGAAAACTTAACAGCGAGACAAACTTGGACAACAATTGGGGTTTTATATGCAAGCACGCACGCACACACACACACACACACACACACACACACACACACACACACATTAAATAGTTTATTTGAATCCACCAATCAAATCACACTCAAACAGCTAGGCGGCCCACGACAGCTGAAACAGAGCAGTACCTAGTCAATTGCTTTGCCGTAGTTCTTTGGTCAGGCCCGCAATCTGGAGGCCACGCGAATAGTCAGCCACACTCTGACACACACACTGACACACACACACGCTAGCCTACATCTTTAAGATAAGCCGGTGTCTGTCAGAGCCACTCCAGAGCCATTCAGAAAAGCACCAACGGTAGGCTGTTCCTGAGAGCCTTGCCTGGTAATAAACACGGCAGATAAGTAGCATTTTCCATCACACACACACCCTGACACACACACACACACACACACACACACACACACACACACACACACACACACACACCCTTGCTGCTCTCAATAGGAATAATCTTTCCTCTGATTTCAGTTTCTTAAGCTCCAGCCATATCATCAATGCAACAGTGGAAGAAAATGGAGTTTGGCTGTCTACTCCCGGGCTGTCTATTCCCTGGCTGTCTGTTCCCTGGCTGACTATTCCCCGACTGTCTATTCCCTGGCTGTCTATTCCCTGACTGTCTATTCCCTGACTGTCTGTTCCCTGGCTGACTATTCCCTGACTGTTTATTCCCTGGCTGACTATTCCCTGGCTGTCTATTCCCTGTCTGTCTATTCCCTGGCTGTCTATTCCCTGGTTCTCTATTCCCTGACTGTCTATTCCCTGGTTCTCTATTCCCTGACTGACTATTCCCTGGTTCTCTATTCCCTGGCTGTCTATTCCCTGACTGACT
>NC_074694.1:3024779-3083955 GCF_029448725.1 Salvelinus fontinalis
CATTCTGATGAAAGATCAGCAAAAGTAGGACCCATTTTATGATGCTATTTCATATATCTGTCGAACATGTTGTGCTAGTCGTTTGCGCCCAGCTTTTGGGTACTCTCTAGCTATAACTAAGCTGGATGTCGTAATGAAGTTATTTTTAGAATTCTAACACGGCGATTGCCTTCATCTATCATTTCCTATACAACATGTATTTTTTTGGTATGTTTATGAATAGCTATTTGGTCAGAATATGTGTGTCAGAAAAAGTGTCCGAAAAATATCCGGAAGTTGTGGGAAAAAGATGCTACGTTAGCACAATGTATAACCACTGATTTCAGCTCTAAATATGCACATTTTCGAACAAAACATAAGTGTATGTATAACCTGATGTTATAGGACTGTCATCTGATGAAGCTTATCAAGGTTAGTCAAAAATTATGTATATTTTGCTGGTTTGTTACGATCGCTAACTTTTGCTACTGGGAAATGGCTTGTGTTTCTGGCTATTGTGGTAAGCTAATATAACGCTATATTGTGTTTTCGCTGTAAAACACTTAAGAAATCGGAAATATTGGCTGGAATCACAAGATGCCTGTCTTTCATTTGCTGTACACTATGTATTTTTCAGAAATGTTTTATGATGAGTATTTAGGTATTTGACGTTGGTGTCTGTAATTATTCTGGCTGCTTTCGGTGCAACTTCTGATTGTAGCTGCAATGTAAACTATGATTTATACCTGAAATATGCACATTTTTCGAACAAATTTTTTTTATTGAATAACATGTAATAAGACTGTCATCTGATGAAGTTGTTTGTTGGTTAGTTTGGTTGGTTCTTGGTTAGTTAGGTTGGCTTTGTGCATGCTACCTGTGCTGTGAAAAATGTATGTCCTTTTTTGTATTTATTTCATCACATTCCCAGTGGGTTAGAAGTTTACATACACTCAATTAGTATTTGGTAGCATTGCCTTTAAATTGTTTAACTTGGGTCAAATGTTAGGTTGGCTTTGTGCATGCTACCTGTGCTGTGAAAAATGTATTTTTTCTATTTGGTGGTGAGCTAACATAAATATACGTGCTGTTTTCACTGTAAAACATTTTAAAAATCTGACATGTTGGCTGGATTCACAAGATGTGTACCTTTCATTTGCTGTATTGGACTTGTTAATGTGTGAAAGTTAAATATTTCAAAAAAGTATATTTTGAATTTTGCGCCCTGCACTTGAAGTGGCTGTTGTCATATTGTGGCCGGCCTCGGGCTTGCAGCCAGAAGAAGTTGAATGTGAAATGTCAGAATAATATTAGAGAGAATGATTTATTTTAGCTTTTATTTCTTTCATCACATTCCCAGTGGGTCAGAAGTTTACATACACTCAATTAGTATTTGGTAGCATTGCCTTTCAATTGTTCAACTAAAGTCAAACATTTCGGGTAGCCTTCCACCAGCTTCCCACAATGAGTTGGGTGAATTTTGGCCCATTCCTCCTAACAGAGCTGTTGTAACTGAGTCAGGTTTGTAGGCCTCCTTGCTAGCACACGCCTTTTCAGTTCTACCCACACATTTTCTATAGGATTGAGGTTAGGGCTTTGTGATGGCCACTCCAATACCTTGACTTTGTTGTCCTTAAGCCATTTTGCCTCAACTTTGGAAGTATGCTTGGTGTCATTGTTCATTTGGAAGACCCATTTGCGACCAAGCTTTAACTTCCTGAATGAGGTCTTGAGATGTTGCTTCAGTATATCCACATAATTTCCCTCCCTCATGATGCCATCTATTTTGTGAAGTGCACCAGTCCCTCATGCAGCATAGTACCCCCACAACATGATGCTGCCACCCCCGTTCCTCACGGTTGGGATGGTGTTCTTCGGCTTGCAAGCTTCCCACTTTTTCCTCCAAATATAACGATGGTCATTATGGCCAAACAGTTCTATTTTTGTTTCATCATACCAGCGGACATTTCTCCAAAAAGTACGACCTTTGTCCTCATGTGCAGTTGACACCGTAGTCGGTCTTTTTTATGGCGGTTTTGGAGCAGTGGCTTCTTCCTTGCTGAGCGGCCTTTCAGGTTATGTCGATACAGGACTCGTTTTACTGTGGATATAGATACTTTTGTACCTGTTTTCTCCAGCATCTTCACAGGGTCCTTTGCTGTTGTTCTGCGATTGATTTGTACTTTTCGCACCAAAGTACGTTCATCTCTAGGAGAACGTGTCTCCTTCCTGAGTGGTATGACGGCTGCGTGGTCCCATGGTGTTTATACTTGCGTACTATTGTTTGTACAGATGAACGTGGTACCTTCAGGTGTTTGGAAATTGCTCCCAAGGATGAACCAGACTTGTGTAGGTGTACAATGTCATTTCGGAGGTCTTGGCTGATTTCTTTTGATTTTCCCATGATGTCAAACAAAGAGGCACTGAGTTTGAAAGTAGGCCTTGAAATACATCCACAGGTACTCCTCCAATTGACTCAAATTATGTCAATTAGCCTATCAAAAGCTTCTTTTTTGAAATTATTAAATACTTTTCTGGAATTTTCCAAGCTGTTTAAAGGCACAGTCAACTTAGTGTATGTAAACTTCTGACCCACTGGAATTGTTATAGTGTGAATTATGAGTGAAATAATCTGTCTGTAAACAATTGTTGGAAAAATACCTTGTATGCACAAAGTAGATGTCCTAACCGACTTGCCAAAACTATAGTTTGTAAACAAGACATTTGTGGAGTTGTTGAAAAACGAGTTTAAGTGACTCCAACCTAAGTGTACGTAAACTTCCGACGTCAACTGTACATAGTACTCTACTTTCGAACAGAGCCCTATGGGCACTAAATATGGAATAGGGCCCTGGTCTAAAGTAGTGCACTAAACATGGAATAGGGCCCTGCTCTAAAGTAGTGCACTAAATAATGAATAGAACCCTGCTCTAAAGTAGTGCACTAAATATGGAATAGAACCCTGCTCTAAAGTAGTGCACTAAACATGGAATAGGGCCCTGGTCTAAAGTAGTGCACTAAATAATGAATAGAACCCTGCTCTAAAGTAGTGCACTAAATATGGAATAGGGCCCTGGTCTAAAGTAGTGCACTAAATAATGAATAGAACCCTGCTCTAAAGTAGTGCACTAAATATGGAATAGGGCCCTGGTCTAAAGTAGTGCACTAAATAATGAATAGGGCCCTGGTCTAAAGTAGTGCACTAAATAATGAATAGAACCCTGCTCTAAAGTAGTGCACTAAACATGGAATAGGGCCCTGGTCTAAAGTAGTGCACTAAATAATGAATAGAACCCTGCTCTAAAGTAGTGCACTAAACATGGAATAGAACCCTGCTCTAAAGTAGTGCACTAAATATGGAATAGGGCCCTGCTCTAAAGTAGTGCACTAAACATGGAATAGGGCCCTGCTCTAAAGTAGTGCACTAAACATGGAATAGAACCCTGCTCTAAAGTAGTGCACTAAATATGGAATAGGGCCCTGCTCTAAAGTAGTGCACTAAACATGGAATAGGGCCCTGGTCTAAAGTAGTGCACTAAATATGGAATAGAACCCTGCTCTAAAGTAGTGCACTAAACATGGAATAGGGCCCTGCTCTAAAGTAGTGCACTAAATATGGAATAGAACCCTGCTCTAAAGTAGTGCACTAAATATGGAATAGGGCCCTGCTCTAAAGTAGTGCACTAAATATGGAATAGAACCCTGCTCTAAAGTAGTGCACTAAACATGGAATAGGGCCCTGCTCTAAAGTAGTGCACTAAATATGGAATAGAACCCTGCTCTAAAGTAGTGCACTAAATATGGAATAGAACCCTGCTCTAAAGTAGTGCACTAAATATGGAATAGGGCCCTGCTCTAAAGTAGTGCACTAAACATGGAATAGGGCCCTGCTCTAAAGTAGTGCACTAAATATGGAATAGAACCCTGCTCTAAAGTAGTGCACTAAACATGGAATAGGGCCCTGCTCTAAAGTAGTGCACTAAACATGGAATAGGGCCCTGGTCTAAAGTAGTGCACTAAACATGGAATAGAACCCTGCTCTAAAGTAGTGCACTAAATATGGAATAGGGCCCTGCTCTAAAGTAGTGCACTAAACATGGAATAGGGCCCTGCTCTAAAGTAGTGCACTAAACATGGAATAGGGCCCTGCTCTAAAGTAGTGCACTAAACATGGAATAGGGCCCTGGTCTAAAGTAGTGCACTAAACATGGAATAGGGCCCTGCACTAAAGTAGTGCACTAAACATGGAATAGGGCCCTGGTCTAAAGTAGTGCACTATACATGGAATAGAACCCTGCTCTAAAGTAGTGCACTAAATATGGAATAGAACCCTGCTCTAAAGTAGTGCACTAAACATGGAATAGAACCCTGCTCTAAAGTAGTGCACTAAACATGGAATAGAACCCTGCTCTAAAGTAGTGCACTAAATATGGAATAGAACCCTGCTCTAAAGTAGTGCACTAAACATGGAATAGGGTGGCATTTGGGATGTCATTTAATCAATCAGGAAAATAAGTTCTGAGTCGGTAAGTTTTTTTCTCTGATATCTAGAAACGTTGAGTCACTATTTTTTACCGTAGTCTCTCAACCTACGTTGCTGTTTCTCTCCAGATCATCACAGGTAAAAGATAAATACAGACAACCAGGTAAAAGATAAATACAGACAACCAGGTAAAAGATAAATACAGACAACCAGGTAAAAGATAAATACAGACAACCAGGTAAAAGATAAATACAGACAACCAGGTAAAAGATAAATACAGACAACCAGGTAAAAGATAAATACAGACAACCAGGTAAAAGATAAATACAGACAAACAGGTAAAAGATAAATACAGACAACCAGGTAAAAGACCTGTTGTATTTTTCAAATTAGGGTGTGGGCCTTTAGCCAGAGCTCTATTCCCTATATAGTGCACTACTTTAGTAGAACCGGTTGAATGCAGGGTGATATGTCTTTATTCCACTTAGTAGTGGAAGAGGTTCAATGCAGGGTATTATGTCTCTTTTCCACTTAGTAGTGGAACAGGTTCAATGCAGGGTGATATGTCTCTATTCCACTCAGTAGTAGAACAGGTTCAATGTAGGGTGATATGTCTCTATTCCACTTAGTAGTGGAACAGGTTGAATGTAGGGTGATATGTCTCTATTCCACTCAGTAGTGGAACAGGTTGAATGTAGGGTGATATGTCTCTATTCCACTTAGTAGTGGAACAGGTTGAATGTAGGGTGATATGTCTCTATTCCACTTAGTAGTGGAACAGGTTGAATGTAGGGTGATATGTCTCTACTCCACTTAGTAGTAGAACAGGTTGAATGCAGGGTGATATGTCTCTATTCCACTTAGTAGTGGAACAGGTTGAATGTAGGGTGATATGTCTCTACTCCACTTAGTAGTAGAACAGGTTGAATGCAGGGTGATATGTCTCTATTCCACTTAGTAGTGGAACAGGTTGAATGTAGGGTGATATGTCTCTATTCCACTTAGTAGTGGAACAGGTTGAAAACAGGGTGATATGTCTCTATTCCACTTAGTAGTGGAACAGGTTGAATGTAGGGTGATATGTCTCTATTCCACTTAGTAGTGGAACAGGTTGAAAACAGGGTGATATGTCTCTATTCCACTTAGTAGTAGAACAGGTTCAATGCAGGGTGATATGTCTTTATTCCACTTAGTTTTGGAAGAGGTTCAATGCAGGGTGATATGTCTCTATTCCACTCAGTAGTAGAACAGGTTCAATGTAGGGTGATATGTCTCTATTCCACTTAGTAGTGGAACAGGTTGAATGTAGGGTGATATGTCTCTATTCCACTCAGTAGTGGAACAGGTTGAATGTAGGGTGATATGTCTCTACTCCACTTAGTAGTAGAACAGGTTGAATGCAGGGTGATATGTCTCTATTCCACTTAGTAGTGGAACAGGTTGAATGTAGGGTGATATGTCTCTATTCCACTTAGTAGTGGAACAGGTTGAAAACAGGGTGATATGTCTCTATTCCACTTAGTAGTGGAACAGGTTGAATGTAGGGTGATATGTCTCTATTCCACTTAGTAGTGGAACAGGTTGAAAACAGGGTGATATGTCTCTATTCCACTTAGTAGTAGAACAGGTTCAATGCAGGGTGATATGTCTTTATTCCACTTAGTTTTGGAAGAGGTTCAATGCAGGGTGATATGTCTCTATTCCACTTGGTAGTAGAACAGGTTGAATGCATGGTGATATGTCTTTATTCCACTTAGTTTTGGAAGAGGTTCAATGCAGGGTGATATGTCTCTACTCCACTTTGTAGTAGAACAGGTTCAATGCAGGGTGATATGTCTCTATTCCACTTAGTAGTAGAACAGGTTGAATGCAGGGTGATATGTCTCTATTCCACTTAGTAGTAGAACAGGTTGAATGCAGGGTGATATGTCTCTACACAGAGAAACCCCAAGTCATCCTCATTAATTTATCCGTCATTCTGTCATCTCTCCATCTGACTATAAATGTTATTTCCCTTTCTTTCTTTGTGGATTAGGAATAGTCCAGTCCAGGCCAACCTTTCAACATAGAGACACACGTAGCCCACAGACATAACCAATCACATCAACACAAGACTTTACACAAAACGGAAAGGCAAAAATAATCTTGATAAAATTGTCCCCTAACTGATAGTTGACAAACTACCAATCAGTTAATGAGTGTCTTAGGGTCCAGCGGTCGATCTGGTCATGCATTAAGTGATGGATTGCGATCATAACAGGGTTTAGGGTTGGGGTCAGGTGAGGTGAGGTTGGGGATCAGAGCAGGACGGATCCTGTTGTCTCTGGGGACGAAGTGGCTGGAGACTAAAACCCAACCACAGAAAGCAATAGTGACTTTAGCTCCTGTTAGCTCTGAGTTTAGTCACCATGATCCTGGTTGGTGTGTGTGTGGGTCTAATCTCCTTCCCAAAGCCTCCTGACACCAGCTGGGCCTCTCCTCTCCACCTAGCATGGCGTCATTAGCTAAGGCTCATTCCCCCTTTCTCTCTATTCGCTATCTCTCTATACCAAGCCTCATCCCCCCCTTCCAACCTCCCCAGTCTCTCCCCCGTTCCATCTCTCTGTCTCTCCCCCGTTCCATCTCTCTGTCTCTCCCCCGTTCCATCTCTCTGTCTCTCCCCCGTTCCATCTCTCTGTCTCTCCCCCGTTCCATCTCTCTGTCTCTCCCCCGTTCCATCTCTCTGTCTCTCCCCCGTTCCATCTCTCTGTCTCTCCCCCGTTCCATCTCTCTCTCTCTCCCCCGTTCCATCTCTCTCTCTCTCCCCCGTTCCATCTCTCTCTCTCTCCCCCGTTCCATCTCTCTCTCCCCCGTTCCATCTCTCTCTCTCTCCCCCGTTCCATCTCTCTCTCTCTCCCCCGTTCCATCTCTCTCTCTTTCTCTCTCTCTCCCGTGTTCCATCTCTTTCTCTCTCTCTCTCTCTCTTTCCCCCGTTCCAACTCTCTCTCTCTCTCCCCCGTTCCATATATCTCTCTCTCTCTCTCTCTCTCTCTCTCTCTCTCTCTCTCTCTCTCTCTCTCTCTCTCTCTCTCTCTCTCTCTCTCTCTCTCTCTCTCTCGTTCCATCTCTCTCTCTCTCTCTCTCTCTGTCACTCTCTCCCCCTTTCTGTCTCTCTCCCTCTCTCTCCCCGTTCCATCTCCCCCGTTCTCTCTCTCTCGCTCTCTCGCTCTCGCTCTCTTGCTCTCTCGTTCTCGCTCTCTCTAATTCAAGGGGCTTTATTGGCATTGCCAAAGCAAGTGAAATGGATAAACAAAGTGATATAAACAATAAAAAGTGAACAGTAAATATAACACAATATTACACAAGTTCCAAAAGAGTAAAAACATTTCAAATGTCATATTATATCTATATACAGTGTTGTAAGTAAGTGCAAATAGTTAAAGTACAAAAGGGAAAATAAATAAACATAAATATGGGTTGTATTTACAATGGTGTTTGTTCTTCACTGGTTGCCCTTTTCTTGTGGCAACAGGTCACAAATCTTGCTGCTGTGATGGCACACTGTGGAATTTCACCCAGTAGATATGGGAGTTTATCAAAATTGGATTTGTTTTCAAATCCTTTGTGGGTCTGTGTAATCTGAGGGAAATATGTCTCTCTAATATGGTCATACAATGGGCAGGAGGTTAAGAAGTGCAGCTCAATTTCCACCTCATGTTGTGGGCAGTGTGCACATAGCCTGTCTTCTCTTTAGAGCCGGATCTTCCTACGGCAGCCTTTCTCAATAGCAAGGCTATGCTCACTGAGTCTGTACATAGTCAAAGCTTTCTTTAATTTTGGGTCAGTCACAGCGGTCAGGTATTCTGCCACTGTGTACTCTCTGTTTAGGGCCAAATAGCATTCTAGTTTGCTCTGTTTTTTTATTAATCTGAGACTAGAGGAAAGTCTTTGTCCTCAGGCCTGGAGGGAAACCAAAGTAAATCTGCTTCCCAAGAGTGGTAAAGCTTCCTTTACTGGTTCTAACAGCAGACCTATAAGCTTGCTGCCAGCTCTTAGTAAATACAATGCAATGCTATTTCTCTGTAAACAAATTAACAACAGACTTTCAGCATGCTTATAGAGAAGGGCACTCAACATGTACAGCACTGACACAAATGACTGATGATTGGTTGAAAGACATTGATAATAAGAAGATTGTGGGAGCTGTACTGTTAGATTTCAGTGCAGCCTTTGATAGTATTGACCATAACCTGTTGTTGAAAAAACTTTTTGGGCTTTTCAACCTCTACCATATCGTGGATTCAGAGATATCTATATAGAACTCAAACGTTTATTTTTTAATGGAAGTGTCTCAAATGTCAAACTTGTAAGTGTGTTGTACCGCAGGGCAGCTCTCTAGGCCCTCTACTCTTTTCTATTTTTACCAATGACCTGTCACTGGCATTAAACAAAGCACGTGTATTCATGTATGCTGATGATTCAACCATATATGCATCAGCAACCACAGCTAATGAAGTCACTGAAACCTTTAACAAAGAGCTGCAGTCTGTTTTATAATGGGTGGTCAGAAAAAAATCTGTCATTGGTCCTGAACATCTCTAAAACTAAGAGTATTGTATTTGGTACAAATCATTCCTTAAAACCTCTTGACGCTAGGGGTCAGATTTTTTTGTTTTTGTTTTAAATAACGTTCCCAAGGTAAACGGACTATTTCTCAGGTCCAGATCGTAGAATATGCATATAATTTAAAGATTAGGATAGAAAACAC
Organism: Salvelinus fontinalis; assembly: GCF_029448725.1. Lineage (NCBI taxonomy): Eukaryota > Metazoa > Chordata > Actinopteri > Salmoniformes > Salmonidae > Salvelinus > Salvelinus fontinalis. Next base: position 3,033,989 of record NC_074694.1, read on the forward strand.
TCCAAAGTTTCCAAAACTGTCAAAATATTGTCTGTGAGTATAACAAAACTGATTCTGCAGGCGAAAACCTGAAGAAATCTAACCCAGAATTTTTTTATTTTTTTTATCTGTGTTTCCTTGCCCGTCTTTCTTCCATTCCATTTCCATTTATTTTATAGGGGTGTCAACCAGATTCCTTTTCCAATGGCTTCCTCAGGCTGTTACCAGGCTTTAGACATAGTTTCAGGGTTTTATTTTGAAAAATTAGCGAGATTTTTCAAAAGTAGTCTGGTGTCCTTTGATTAGTTCCTGCGCGCGAGAGGGGTAGCTCTCCATTTTCTTTCTCTCTTATTGAATAGGTTACAGTCCGGTTTAAATATTATCGATTATGTTTGTTAAAAACAACCTGAGGATTGATTATAAAAAACATTTGACGTGTTTCTACGAACATTACGGGTACTTTTTGGAATTATCGTCGAACGGAACGAGGCTCTGGTTTTCTGAACATAACGCGCAACCCAAATGGCGTTTTTTTGTTGTAAAAGTAATATTTATCGAACAAAAATAAAATGTATTGTGTAACTGGGAGTCTCGTGAGTGCAAATATCCGAAGATTATCAAAGGTAAGCGATTCATTTTATTGCTTTTCTGACTTTCGTGACCATGCTAATTTGGGGCTAACTGTTCTAGCATTGATTGATACACTCACAAAAGCTTGGATTTCTTTCGCTGGAAAGCATATTTTCAAAATCTGACACGACAGGAAATTAACAACAATATTTTGCGCCCTGCAATTCAGCGGTTGATTAGGAAAATGATCCCGGTAAAGGGATCTGTAGAGCAGAGAAGTTAACCTGTCTGGCTCTGGCGTTCCGCCAGCGGAACTCCTCCCACATTCCACTGAAAAGGCAGAGCGCGAAATTCAAAAGATATTTTTTAGAAATATTTAACTTTCACACATTAACAAGTCCAATACAGCAAATGAAAGATACACATCTTGTGAATCCAGTCAACATGTCCGATTTTTAAAATGTTTTACAGCGAAAACACCACATATATTTATGTTAGCTCACCACCAAATACAAAAAAGGACAGACTGTCACGTTCCTGACCTATTTCTGTTAGTTTGTTATGTGTGTTAGTTGGTCAGGACGTGAGGTTGGGTGGGCATTCTATGTTTTCTGTTTCTGTGTCGGTTTTGGGTTGCCTGGTATGGCTCTTAATTAGAGGCAGGTGTTTTGCGTTCCTCTAATTAAGAGTCATATTTAGCTAGGCGTTGTCACAGTGTTCGTTGTGGGTGATTGTCTTCCGTGTCTGTGTCTGTACACCACGCGGGACTGTTTACGGTTTGTTCGGTTTGTGTAGCCTATGTTCCTATTCGTGCGTTTTTCTTGTTTTATGTAAGTACGTCGTCTAGGTCTGTCTACACCGTTTGTTGTTTTTGTTAGTTTAATCAAGTTTGTGTTTCGTTAATAAATATGTCTTTTCACTACGCTGGGCCTTGGTTCCCTCAATACTCCTCCTCTTCCGAAGATGAAGAGGGGGAGGAATGCCGTTACAGAATCACCCACCAAGAATCCAGAACCAAGTAGCGTAATTTGGAGCAACGGGGAAGTATACAGGACTTGTGGAGTTGGGAGCAAATATTTAACGGAGAAGGACCATGGGCTAAAGTGAATCACCGTCCATGGGAACAGCTGGAGGCAGCTCGGAGAGTGGAGGAAAAGAGAGAGAGGAACCGGAGTTATGAGGGAACGCGTCTTGCACGGAAGCCCAAAAAGCCCGTGAGTAACACCCAAAAATTTCTTGGGGGGGGGCTAAGAGGTAGTGGGCCAAGGGCAGGTAGGAGACCTGCGCCCACTTCCCAGGCTTACCGTGGAGAGCGGGAGTACGGGCAGGCGCCGTGTTACGCAGTAGAGCGCACGGTGTCTCCTGTACGAGTGCATAGCCCAGTGCGGGTTATTCCACCTCCCCGCACTGGTAGGGCTAGATTGGGCATTGAGCCAGGTGTCATGAGGCCGGCTCAACGCGTCTGGTCTCCAGTGCGTCTCCTCGGGCCGGCATACATGGCACCTGCCTTACGCATGGTTTCCCCGGTTCGCCTACATAGCCCGGTGCGGGTTATTCCACCTCCCCGCACTGGTCGGGCGACCGGGAGCATTCAACCAGGTAATGTTGGGCAGGCTCAATGCTCAAGAGAGCCAGTACGCCTCCACGGTCCGGTATTTCCGGCGCCACCTCCCCGCCCCAGCCTAGTACCTACAGTGCCTACATTACGCACTAGGCTACCAGTGCGTCTCCTGAGCCCTGTTCCTCCTCCACGCACTCTCCCTGTAGTGCGTGTATCCAGTTCGGTGCCTCCAGTTCCGGCACCACGCACTAAGCCTCCTGTGCGTCTCCAGAGCCCTGTACACACTGTTTCTTCTCCCCCTACTAATCCTGATGTGCTTGTCCTCAGCCCGGTGCCACCAGTGCCGGTACCACGCACCAGGTATAGAGTGGGCTTTGAGAGTCCAGTGTGCCCTGTCCCTGCTCCCCGCACTAGTATGAAGGTGCGTGTCCTTAGCCCGGTGCCTCCAGTTCCGGCACCACGCTCCAGGTCTACAGTGCGCCTTATCCGGCCAGAGCCATCCGTCTGCCCAGCGCCATCTGAGCCATCCGTCTCCCCAGCGCCATCTGAGCCATCCGTCTCCCCAGCGCCGTCTGAGCCATCCATCTCCCCAGAACCGTTTGAGCCATCCGTCTGCAATGAGCCTGCAAAGCCGCCCGTCTGCCATGAGCCGCTAGAGCCGCCCGCCAGACAGGAGCCGCTAGAGCCGCCCGCCAGACAGGATCTGCCAGAGCCGCCAACCAGACAGGATCTGCCAGAGCCGCCAACCAGACAGGATCTGCCAGAGCCGCCAACCAGACAGGATCTGCCAGAGCCGCCAACCAGACAGGATCTGCCAGAGCCGCCAGCGAGCCATGAGGGGCCAGAACCGTCAGAGAGCCATGAGCGTCCAGAGCCGTCAGCCTGCCATGAGCGTCGAGAGCCGTCAGCCTGCCATGAGCGTCGAGAGCCGTCAGCCAGCCATGAGCGTCGAGAGCCGTCAGCCAGCCATGAGCGTCGAGAGCCGTCAGCTAGCCATGAGCGTCGAGAGCCGTCAGCCAGCCATGAGCGTCGAGAGCCGTCAGCCAGCCATGAGCGTCGAGAGCCGTCAGCCAGCCATGAGCGTCGAGAGCCGTCAGCCAGCCATGAGCGTCGAGAGCCGTCAGCCAGCCATGAGCGTCGAGAGCCGTCAGCCAGCCATGAGCGTCGAGAGCCGTCAGCCTGCCATGAGCGTCCAGATTCGTCAGTCAGCCATGAGCTGCCCTTCAGCCAGAAACGGCTATATACCCAGAACTGCCCCTCAGTCCAGAGCTGTCTCTCTGTCCGGAGCTGCCTTTCAGTCCGGAGTTGCCCCTCTATCATGATCTCCCTCTCTATCTTGATCTACCTCTTTATTCTGATCTATCCCTCTGTCTTGTGCTATCCCTCTGTCTTGATCTATCTCTCTGTCCCGGTGCTGTCCCTGTCATTGATGTTACTAAGGGGATTTTGTGGGGGTAAAATGAGGGTGGACATTATTAGGGGGAGATGGAGGCTAGGATGGATTATGGTGGGGTGGGGACCTCGCCCGGAGCCTGAGCCACCACCGTGGTCAGATGCCCACCCAGACCCTCCCCTAGACTTTGTGCTGGTGCGCCCGGAGTTCGCACCTTATGGGGGGGGGGTTATGTCACGTTCCTGACCTATTTCTGTTAGTTTGTTATGTGTGTTAGTTGGTCAGGACGTGAGGTTGGGTGGGCATTCTATGTTTTCTGTTTCTATGTTGGTTTTGGGTTGCCTGGTATGGCTCTTAATTAGAGGCAGGTGTTTTGCGTTCCTCTAATTAAGAGTCATATTTAGGTAGGCGTTGTCACAGTGTTCGTTGTGGGTGATTGTCTTCCGTGTCTGTGTCTGTACACCACGCGGGACTGTTTACGGTTTGTTCGGTTTGTGTAGCCTATGTTCCTATTCGTGCGTTTTTCTTGTTTTATGTAAGTACGTCGTCTAGGTCTGTCTACACCGTTTGTTGTTTTTGTTAGTTTAATCAAGTTCGTGTTTCGTTAATAAATATGTCTTTTCACTACGCTGCGCCTTGGTTCCCTCAATACTCCTCCTCTTCCGAAGATGAAGAGGGGGAGGAATGCCGTTACACAGACATTTTTCACAGCACAGGTAGCATGCACAAAGCCAACCTAACTAACCAAGAACCAACCAAACTAACCAAGAAACAACTTCATCAGATGACAGTCTTATAACATGTTATACAATAAATCTATGTTTTGTTTAAAAAATGTGCATATTTCAGGTATAAATCATACATACAAATTTACATTGCAGCTACAATCAGAAATTGCACCGAAAGCAGGCAGAATAATTACAGACACCAACGTCAAATACCTAAATACTCATCATAAAACATTTCTCAAAAATCGATGGTGTACAGCAAATTAAAGACAAACATCTTGTGAATCCAGCCAATTTTTCCGATTTTTTAAGTGTTTTACAGCGAAAACACAATATAGCATTATATTAGCTTACTACAATAGCCTACCACACTACCACATTCTTTCATCAAGGCACGTTAGCGATAGCAATAGGCACGTTAGCGATAGCGAATAAACCAGCAAGATATATAATTTTGACTAACCTTGATAAGCTTCATCAGATGACAGTCCTATAACATCAGGTTATACATACACTTATTTTTTGTTCAAAAATGTGCATATTTAGAGCTGAAATCAGTGGTTATACATTGTGCTAACGTTGTGCTAACGTAGCATCTTTTTCCCACAACGTCCGGATATTTTTCTGACACTTTTTCTGACACACAAATTCTGACCAAATAGCTATTCATAAACATAACAAAAAAATACATGTTGTATAGGAAATGATAGATACACTAGTTCTTAATGCAATCGCCGTGTTAGAATTCTAAAAATAACTTCATTACGACATCCAGCTTAGGTATAGCGAGAGAGTACCCAAAAGCTGGGCGCAAATGACTAGTTCACAGATTTAATAGGCAGCCCCTAGAACAGTGCATCAATTTCAGATTTTCCACTTCCTGTCAGGAAGTTTGCTGCAAAAGGAGTTCTGTTTTACTCACAGATATAATTCAAACGGTTTTAGAAACTAGAGAGTGTTTTCTATCCAATAGTAATAATAAAATGCTTATTGTACGAGCAAGAATTGAGTACGAGGCCGTTTAAAATGGGCACGATTTTCCCCCAAACTGAAAACAGCGCCCTCTGTCCTCAACAGGTTAAGTTCTAGACTTCAGCTGAATCTGGTAATGAATGGTGTGGCGGTTGAACAAGTTGAGGAGACTAAATTACTTGGTATTACCTTAGATTGTAAACTGTCATGGTCAAAACATATAGATTCAATGGTTGTAAAGATGGGGAGAGGTCTGTCTGTAATTAAGAGATGCTCTGATTTTTTTGACACCGCACTCCAAAAGCAAGTTCTGCAGGCTCTATTAACCTAATCTTGATTATTGTCCAGTTGTGTGGTCCAGTGCTGGAAGGAAATACCTAGTTAAGCTGCAGCTGGCCCAGAACAGAGCGGCACATTTTGCTCTTCATGGTAATCAGAGAGAGATATAAATACTATGCATGCCAGTCTCTCTTGGCTAAGAGTTGAGGAGAGACTGACTGCATCACTTCTTTTTATAAGAAACATGAATGTGTTGAAAATCCCAAATTGTTTGCATAGTCAACTTACACACAGCTCAGACACACACACCTCCCCCACCAGACATGCCACCAGGGGTCTTTTCATAGTCCCCAAATCCAGAACAAATTCAAGAAAGCGTACAGTATTATATAGAGTCCTTATTGCATGGAACTTCCTTCCATCTCATTTTGCTCAAATAAACTGCAAACCTGGCTCCGCTAAGGCTGATCCCCCTCCTTCTCTCCTTCCCCCATTTCCTCCTTCTCTCCTTCCCTATCCCACCCCCTTCCTCCGCTAAGGAGGAGTGTGCCCCCCTCCTCCCCTCTTTTGCACTACAATAGAGCTCATGTTGCTCTTTTTAGGGCCAGGCACCATTTGCAATAGCACTAGGCCATGAGCTAGATGTGGCTACTTGCCTGCTAATAACACCATCTTATTCTGGTTTTTAATCCTCTTTCCCAAAGAGCCAGAACAATGCCTTCTGATAGGGTAGTTCATGCATGCTGCTGTAAATGCCCTAGCTAGAGTGTTCCTGAAAGAGAGAGAGAGAGAGAATAATAAGACTAATGGGATTTGAAGGATTTTTTAAAGTAAGTTTGTTGATGTGAATCGGCAGGGTTGTCACAACCCTAGGATTGACAGTTGTGCTTTTTTAAAAATAAAATATCGTTCTGGGTTCCTGATATTAAAATAAATGAGGAAGTTTCAGTGACGCGACGAGGATTATTCAAGATAAGAAAGGACAGAAAGTACACTTTGAGCCGGCATCTGTAACCGACCGTTTGAGATTCTATTATTCTGCCGCAGGCCGTTTTTAGGCTCTCTGAAGCATTGAGCTCTTATACACTGTGTTCCTTTGAAGAGCTCAGTATCTGTGCCAGGAAGTGGCAGGAAGTGGCAGGGAGAGGATATGTATGAACGGAGGAAGAGATTCAGGCTGGTCGGTCAGTGAATCTAAGCCAGGTCTTGATCTGTCCCTTGGAGGGCATTAGCATCTCAGTTTATTAAGTAAAAAAAAAAGCTTGTCATACTACAGTACATTCACTTCAACTAGGCCAGACGTTGATGTGGAGTATTCTACAGAGAGAGGGGGGGGGGGGGGGGGGGGGGGGAGAGAGAGAGAGGGGGAGGGGGGGGGGAGAGAAAGGGGAGGGAGAGGGAGATATATATATATATATATATATACAGTATATCACAAAAGTGAGTACACCCCTCACATTTTTGTAAATATTTGAGTATATCTTTTCATGTGACAACACTGAATAAATGACACTTTGCTAAAATGTAACTACAAAGTAGTGAGTGTACAGCTTGTATAACAGTGTAAATTTGCTGTCCCCTCAAAATAACTCAACACACAGCCATTAATGTCTAAACCACGAGCAACAAAAGTGAGTACACACCTAAGTGAAAATGGGGTTGGAGTTAAAACCTACAGGACAGCAGCTCTCCAGGCTACCTCCTCTACTCACTAGGCTACCTGCCTCCTCTACCCACTAGGCTACCTGCCTCCTCTACCCACTAGGCTACCTGCCTCCTCTACCCACTAGGCTACCTGCCTCCTCTACCCACTAGGCTACCTGCCCTTGTGCTCGTGGACTAAAAGCTCTCTCTCTCTCTCTCTCTCTCTCTCTCTCTCTCTCTCTCTCTCTCTCTCTCTCTCTCTCTCTCTCTCTCTCTCTCTCTCTCTCTCTCTCTCTCTCTCTCTCTCTCTCTCTCTCTCTCTCTCTCTCTCTCTCTCTCTCTCTCTCTCTCTCTCTCTCTCTCTCTCTCCTCTCTCTCTCTCTCTCTCTCTCTCTCTCCCTCTCTCTCCCTCTCTCTCCCTCTCTCTCCCTCTCTCTCTCTCCCTCTCTCTCTCTCCCTCTCTCTCTCTCCCTCTCTCTCTCTCCCTCCCTCCCTAATAGCTAATTTCTCAACTAAATAAAGAACCCATCCAGGCATAAAGGTCAAGTACTTCTACTTCCTTCAGTCAGTTCTCTATTATATTGGACTCAAAGCCTTAGAAAATAAGAAAACGCAACAGCGAGTCGCACGAGCGTCAGCCACGACAAAGAGATGGGAGAGAGCGGAGTGAGTCTGAGAGATGGGTGTCTTAATTAATGACTAATGTGCCTCCAGAAAGCTAAACATGCATAAAGGAATGAGTTTGAGCTGGCATAAGCACTTCTCACCTGCCAAGGCTTTGACCGAGCATCTGTTTGCCAATTCTCGTGAGTGGCTGCAAAGGAGAAGAGACTGGGTTGTTGTTTTAGACGCATGGAATCGATCGGTTAGAGAGGAATTACCTGAGTAGATTAGAATTAGGAGCAGCTGGAGAGAGAGACAGAACGGGAGGAGGGAGAGAGACAGGGAGAGAGAGAGTAGGGGAGAGAGAAAGAGAGAGAGAGCGAGAGAGCGAGAGAGAGAGTAGGGGAGAGAGAGAGTGAGAGAGCGAGAGAGCGAGAGAGACAGAGACAGAGAGACAGAGAGACAGAGAGAGAGAGAGAGAGCAAGTCAGAGCAAGAGAGAGAGAAAGAACAAGTGAGAAAGAGAGAGAGAGCGAAAGAAAAAGAGAGAGAGTCTGATCACCTACAGCTTCTCTCTCCTCCAGTCTTGTTTGTTTTCTGAGCATTAGTAATTAGTGCCACACAGACAATCTCACCGTGGCGGACCATGAACCCAAAGGCACAGCTACAGCAGCAGTGCCAGCCACAAACAAATAGCTTGTTAAGGATCACACACACACACACACAAAAGCACGCACCCCCAAACACACACACTCTCAAACCAATTGTTAAGTGGTGCACAGACAACTCAGACAAGGCTATATCTCTGCCGTCACTTCAATTTCAAAGTGAAATCCTGTGGATATTAACAACAAAAACTGCCAGTCAAGCTGCAACATGGAAGGTTGTCATTGTCATTGTACAAACACAAATACCTTGTTTTAGTATGCAGCTTATATAGTGTTTGAGTTGGTAAATCTGTCACTGAAGCAAACAAAATCTACATGAGAAAGGGACATGGTGTTGCCATAGATTTTCAAGATGATTTAAGTCAAAACTGTAACTAGGCCATTCAGGGACGTTCAATGTCGTCTCGGTAAGCAACTCCAGGGTATATTTGTTCTTGTGTTTTTAAGTTATTGTCCTGTTGAAAGGTGAATTTGTCACCAAGTGTCTGCTGGAAAGCAGACTAAACCAGGTTTTCCTCCAGGATTTTGCCTACGCTTAGCTCCATTCTGTTTATTTTTATCAACAACAAAAACTCCCTAGTCATTGCCAAAGACAAGCATACCCATAACATGATGCAGTCACCACCAAGAATGAAAATATGAAGAGTGGTACTCAGTGATGAGTTGTGTTGGATTTGGATAACACTTTGTAATCAGGACATAAAGTTAATTTCTTTGCCACATTTTTTGCAGTATTACTTTCCTGCCTTATTGCAAACAGGATGCATGTTTTGGAATATGTGTATTATGTTCAGGCTTCCTTCTTTTCACTCTGACATTTAGGTTAGTATTGTGGAGTAACTACAATGTTGTTGATCCATCCTCAGTTTTCTCCTATCACAGCCATTAAACTCTGTAACTGTTTTAAAGTCACCATTGGCCTCATGGTGAAATCCCTAAGTGGTTTCCTTCCTCTCTGGCAACTGAGTGAGGAAGGACACCTGTATCTTTTGTAATGACTGGGTGTGTTGATACCCCATCCAAAGTGTAATTAATTACTTCACCATGCTCAAAGAGATATTCAATGTCTGTTTTTCTTTACCCATCTACCAATAGGTGCCCTTCTTTGTAAGTCATTGGAAAACCTCCCTGGTCTTTGTGGATGAAACTGTGTTTGAAATTCACTGCTTGACTGAGGGACTATACAGATAATTGTATGTGTGGGCTACAAATATGAGGTAGTCATTAAAAAATCATGTTAAACACTATTATTGCACACAGAGTGAGTCCATGAAACTTATTATGTGACTTGCACAGTTTTACTCCTGAACATCTTCAGCCATAACAAAGAGGTTGAAAACTTATTGACCCAAGGTATTTCAGCTTTTTCGGGTGGCGCTGTAAGTCACGGTTGTTCGTGTAAGTTGGTTGTTTTCGGAACTGTTTAGTTCCCCTGTATTTTGGGGCATTTGTTTTAAGTGGCGTCGTTTTCACCTATGTGGTGATTAAAGGAGTACGCTACTCTGAACTCTCTGTCTCCTGCGTCTGACTTCTTCCTCCACTACAACTGGCATTACAGTAGTAGTAGTTAGAAGAACTAATACTAATAGTAGTAGTAGTTAGAGTACTGGTAGTTAGAAGTACTAATACTAACATTAGTAGTAGTTAGAGTAGCAGTAGTTAGAAGTACTAATACTACTATTAGTAGTAGTTAGAAGTACTAATACTAATATTAGTAGTAGTTAGATGTACTAATATCAATAGCAGTAGTAGTTAGAAGTACTAATACTAATAGCAGTAGTAGTTAGAAGTACTAATACTAATAGTAGTAGTAGTTAGAGTAGCAGTAGTTAGAAGTACTAATACTAATAGCAGTAGTAGTTAGAAGTACTAACTCCAAACCTGCTCCTGGAGAGATACCTTCCTGTAGGTTTTATCTCCAACCCTGTTCCTGGAGAGAGACCTTCCTGTAGGTTTTAACTCCAACCCTGTTCCTGGAGAGAGACCTTCCTGTAGGTTTTATCTCCAACCCTGTTCCTGGAGAGAAACCCTCCTGTAGGTTTTAACTCCAAACCCTGTTCCTGGAGAAACACATTCCTATAGGTTTTCACGCCAACCCTAATTTAGCATGACTGATTCTAATAATAAGCTGGTTGATATGCTTAATCAGATGAGGTCATGGCAGCTTGGTTTGGTTCAGTAGTGTGAAACGTTCTCAGGTATGGATATGATATGATATGGATGTACCAGTCAAACATCACATCTCTGGCAGGGTAAGGGAAAGGTGGGCAGCAGTGGTCTCTGACAGGGTAAGGTGGAGCAGCAGTGTCCTCTAACAGGGTAAGGTGGAGCAGCAGTGTTATCTAACAGGGTAAGGTGGAGCAGCAGTGTTCTCTGACAGTGTAAGGTGGAGCAGCAGTGGTCTCTGACAGGGTAAGGTGGAGCAGCAGTGGTCTCTAACAGGGTAAGGTGGAGCAGCAGTGTCCTCTAACAGGGTAAGGTGGAGCAGCAGTGGTCTCTGACAGGGTAAGGTGGAGCAGCAGTGTTATCTAACAGGGTAAGGTGGAGCAGCAGTGGTCTCTGACAGGGTAAGGTGGAGCAGCAGTGTTCTCTAACAGGGTAAGGTGGAGCAGCAGTGGTCTCTGACAGGGTAAAGTGGAGCAGCAGTGTTCTCTAACAGGGTAAGGTGGAGCAGCAGTGGTCTCTGACAGGGTAAAGTGGAGCAGCAGTGGTCTCTGACAGGGTAAAGTGGAGCAGCAGTGGTCTCTGACAGGGTAGGGTGGAGCAGCAGTGGTCTCTGACAGGGTAAGGGAGGTTTGACATGGCTAACGTCTCCTGTTGCCACCGGGTGAGTTGGAAGGATGGACGGCTTTAGTTACAAAAGGGGTTTTGTGAACCACTGCAATGTTGACATAACATACATATCACGAGGAGAGAGACAGTAGACTCTCAGACCATCTGTGGCTTGGTGGATATGCATGAGTAAACTACACACACACACACACACACACACACACACACACACACACACACACATACATACACATACACATACACATACACATACACACACACACACACACAGTTTATGATATGTGGCTCCTTCCACCTGTCTGACATTCTATTACACACGTCTCTAAGGAGGATGCTGTCTGACATTCTATAACACACGTCTCTAAGGAGGATGCTGTCCGACATTCTATAACACACGTCTCTAAGGAGGATGCTGTCTGACATTCTATAACACACGTCTCTAAGGAGGATGCTGTCCGACATTCTATAGCACACGTCTCTAAGGAGGATGCTGTCTGACATTCTATAACACACGTCTCTAAGGAGGATGCTGTCTGACATTCTATAACACACGTCTCTAAGGAGGATGCTGTCTGACATTCTATAACACACGTCTCTAAGGAGGATGCTGTCTGACATTCTATAACACACGTCTCTAAGGAGGATGCTGTCCGACATTCTATAACACACGTCTCTAAGGAGGATGCTGTCTGACATTCTATAACACACGTCTCTAAGCAGGATGCTGTCTGACATTCTATAGCACACGTCTCTAAGGAGGATGCTGTCTGACATTCTATAACACACGTCTCTAAGGAGGATGCTGTCCGACATTCTATAACACACGTCTCTAAGGAGGATGCTGTCTGACATTCTATAACACACGTCTCTAAGGAGGATGCTGTCCGACATTCTATAGCACACGTCTCTAAGGAGGATGCTGTCTGACATTCTATAACACACGTCTCTAAGGAGGATGCTGTCTGACATTCTATAACACACGTCTCTAAGGAGGATGCTGTCCGACATTCTATAGCACATGTCTCTAAGGAGGATGCTGTCTGACATTCTATTAAACACGTCTCTAAGGAGGATGCTGTCCGACATTCTATAACACACGTCTCTAAGGAGGATGCTGTCTGACATTCTATAACACACGTCTCTAAGGAGGATGCTGTCTGACATTCTATAACACACGCCTCTAAGGAGGATGCTGTCTGACATTCTATTAAACACGTCTCTAAGCAGGATGCTGTCTGACATTCTATTACACACGTCTCTAAGGAGGATGCTGTCTGACATTCTATTAAACACGTCTCTAAGCAGGATGCTGTCTGACATTCTATTACACACGTCTCTAAGGAGGATGCTGTCTGACATTCTATAACACACGTCTCTAAGGAGGATGCTGTCTGACATTCTATAACACACGTCTCTAAGCAGGATGCTGTCTGACATTCTATTACACACGTCTCTAAGGAGGATGCTGTCTGACATTCTATAACACACGTCTCTAAGGAGGATGCTGTCCGACATTCTATTACACACGTCTCTAAGGAGGATGCTGTCTGACATTCTATAACACACGTCTCTAAGCAGGATGCTGTCTGACATTCTATAGCACACGTCTCTAAGGAGGATGCTGTCTGACATTCTATTAAACACGTCTCTAAGGAGGATGCTGTCCGACATTCTATAACACACGTCTCTAAGGAGGATGCTGTCTGACATTCTATAACACACGTCTCTAAGGAGTATGCTGTCTGACATTCTATAACACACGCCTCTAAGGAGGATGCTGTCTGACATTCTATTAAACACGTCTCTAAGCAGGATGCTGTCTGACATTCTATTACACACGTCTCTAAGGAGGATGCTGTCTGACATTCTATTAAACACGTCTCTAAGCAGGATGCTGTCTGACATTCTATTACACACGTCTCTAAGGAGGATGCTGTCTGACATTCTATAACACACGTCTCTAAGGAGGATGCTGTCTGACATTCTATAACACACGTCTCTAAGCAGGATGCTGTCTGACATTCTATTACACACGTCTCTAAGGAGGATGCTGTCTGACATTCTATAACACACGTCTCTAAGGAGGATGCTGTCCGACATTCTATTACACACGTCTCTAAGGAGGATGCTGTCTGACATTCTATAACACACGTCTCTAAGCAGGATGCTGTCTGACATTCTATTACACACGTCTCTAAGGAGGATGCTGTCCGACATTCTATTAAACACGTCTCTAAGCAGGATGCTGTCTGACATTCTATTACACACGTCTCTAAGGAGGATGCTGTCTGACATTCCATAACACACGTCTCCAAGGAGGATGCTGTCCGACATTCAATAACACTCGTCTCTAAGGAGGATGCTGTCCGACATTCTATAGCACACGTCTCTAAGGAGGATGCTGTCTGACATTCTATAACACACGTCTCTAAGGAGGATGCTGTCTGACATTCTATAACACACGTCTCTAAGGAGGATGCTGTCTGACATTCTATAACACACGCCTCTAAGGAGGATGCTGTCTGACATTCTATTAAACACGTCTCTAAGCAGGATGCTGTCTGACATTCTATTACACACGTCTCTAAGGAGGATGCTGTCTGACATTCTATAACACACGTCTCTAAGGAGGATGCTGTCTGACATTCTATTACACACGTCTCTAAACAGGATGCTGTCTGACATTCTATAACACACGTCTCTAAACAGGATGCTGTCTGGCATTCTATTACACACGTCTCTAAGCAGGATGCTGTCTGACATTCTATTACAAACGTCTCTAAGCAAGATGCTGTCTGACATTCTATTACACACGTCTCTAAGGAGGATGCTGTCCGACATTCTATAACACACGTCTCTAAGGAGGATGCTGTCCGACATTCTATAGCACACGTCTCTAAGGAGGATGCTGTCTGACATTCTATAACACACGTCTCTAAGGAGGATGCTGTCTGGCATTCTATTAAACACGTCTCTAAGCAGGATGCTGTCTGACATTCTATTACACACGTCTCTAAGGAGGATGCTGTCTGACATTCTATAACACACGTCTCTAAGCAGGATGCTGTCTGACATTCTATAGCACACGTCTCTAAGGAGGATGCTGTCTGACATTCCATTAAACACGTCTCTAAGGAGGATGCTGTCCGACATTCTATAACACACGTCTCTAAGGAGGATGCTGTCTGACATTCTATAACACACGTCTCTAAGGAGGATGCTGTCTGACATTCTATAACACACGCCTCTAAGGAGGATGCTGTCTGACATTCTATTAAACACGTCTCTAAGCAGGATGCTGTCTGACATTCTATTACGCACGTCTCTAAGGAGGATGCTGTCTGACATTCTATTAAACACGTCTCTAAGCAGGATGCTGTCTGACATTCTATTACACACGTCTCTAAGGAGGATGCTGTCTGACATTCTATAACACACGTCTCTAAGGAGGATGCTGTCTGACATTCTATAACACACGTCTCTAAGCAGGATGCTGTCTGACATTCTATTACACACGTCTCTAAGGAGGATGCTGTCTGACATTCTATAACACACGTCTCTAAGCAGGATGCTGTCTGACATTCTATTACACACGTCTCTAAGGAGGATGCTGTCCGACATTCTATCAAACACGTCTCTAAGCAGGATGCTGTCTGACATTCTATTACACACGTCTCTAAGGAGGATGCTGTCTGACATTCTATAACACACGTCTCCAAGGAGGATGCTGTCCGACATTCAATAACACTCGTCTCTAAGGAGGATGCTGTCCGACATTCTATAGCACACGTCTCTAAGGAGGATGCTGTCTGACATTCTATAACACACGTCTCTAAGGAGGATGCTGTCTGACATTCTATAACACACGTCTCTAAGGAGGATGCTGTCTGACATTCTATAACACACGCCTCTAAGGAGGATGCTGTCTGACATTCTATTAAACACGTCTCTAAGCAGGATGCTGTCTGACATTCTATTACACACGTCTCTAAGGAGGATGCTGTCTGACATTCTATAACACACGTCTCTAAGGAGGATGCTGTCTGACATTCTATTACACACGTCTCTAAACAGGATGCTGTCTGACATTCTATAACACACGTCTCTAAACAGGATGCTGTCTGGCATTCTATTACACACGTCTCTAAGCAGGATGCTGTCTGACATTCTATTACAAACGTCTCTAAGCAAGATGCTGTCTGACATTCTATTACACACGTCTCTAAGGAGGATGCTGTCCGACATTCTATAACACACGTCTCTAAGGAGGATGCTGTCCGACATTCTATAGCACACGTCTCTAAGGAGGATGCTGTCTGACATTCTATAACACACGTCTCTAAGGAGGATGCTGTCTGGCATTCTATTAAACACGTCTCTAAGCAGGATGCTGTCTGACATTCTATTACACACGTCTCTAAGGAGGATGCTGTCTGGCATTCTATTACACACGTCTCTAAGCAGGATGCTGTCTGACATTCTATTACACACGTCTCTAAGGAGGATGCTGTCTGACTCTGTAAGAGAAAATAACACTAAGAGAAGTGGGTAGGGTTCAGAGAGTCTGTCAGTGTGTGTGTCAGAGTGTGTTAGTGTGTGTGTCAGTGTTACGCACGCCTCTGTGAAGAGGGAACGCAACACCCTGCTGCAACTCAACTCCCCGTGAAGCAAAAGAGGTATGAACTGTAGGTGCGAGAAAGGACGACTCGCTCTCGCTCTCGCTCTCGCTCCCGCTCTCGCTCTCGCTCTCGCTCTCGCTCTCGCTCTCGCTCTCGCTCCCGCTCCCGCTCTCGCTCTCTCACAGAACAGAACAGAACAGAACACTGGCTTTTATATCTTCAGGTGGCAATAGTAATTAGAGTCAGCTGCTTCTTAACGAGGGGGCGGGGTCAGCGCTCCACTTATCAATTGGGGCAGACCAATCAGCTGCTTGGGGAGTTTACAGAAATTTCTCCAGAAGAAAAAACACACTCAAATACAAACCAGAACACAGAAACTGGGGAACGTAACAGTCAGTGTATGTGTCTGTTTGTGTGTGCATGTATGCGTGCATGTGTATGCATAGTAAAATGTGTGTGTGTGTGTGTGTGTGTGTGTGTGTGTGTGTGTGTGTGTGTGTGTGTGTGTGTGTGTGTGTGTGTGTGTGTGTGTGTGTGTGTGTGTGTATATTAAAATGTGTGTGTGTGTGTGTGTGTGTGTGTGTGTGTGTGTGTGTGTGTGTGTGTGTGTGTGTGTGTGTGTGTGTGTGTGTGTGTGCACGTTTGCCCTGCAGCAGGCAGAGGTTCAGATACAAGACATAATGTCCCAGTTAGACCCCAGCAGAGAGGTCATGATGACAGGGAGGTGTGTTTTAGACCCCAGCAGAGAGGTCATGATAACAGGGAGGTGTGTTCTACTACAGTTAGACCCCAGCAGAGAGGTCATGATGACAGGGAGGTGTGTTTTAGACCCCAGCAGAGAGGTCATGATGACAGGGAGGTGTGTTGTACTACAGTTAGACCCCAGCAGAGAGGTCATGATGACAGGGAGGTGTGTTCTACTACAGTTAGACCCCAGCAGAGAGGTCATGATGACAGAGAGGTGTGTTGTACTACACTAATGTCCCAGTTAGACCCCAGCAGAGAGGTCATGATAACAGGGAGGTGTGTTCTACTACAGTTAGACCCCAGCAGAGAGGTCATGATGACAGGGAGGTGTGTTGTACTACAGTTAGACCCCAGCAGAGAGGTCATGATGACAGGGAGGTGTGTTGTACTACAGTTAGACCCCAGCAGAGAGGTCATGATGACAGAGAGGTGTGTTCTACTACAGTTAGACCCCAGCAGAGAGGTCATGATGACAGGGAGGTGTGTTCTACTACAGTTAGACCCCAGCAGAGAGGTCATGATGACAGGGAGGTGTGTTCTACTACAGTTAGACCCCAGCAGAGAGGTCATGATGACAGAGAGGTGTGTTGTACTACAGTTAGACCCCAGCAGAGAGGTCATGATGACAGGGAGGTGTGTTTTAGACCCCAGCAGAGAGGTCATGATGACAGGGAGGTGTGTTCTACTACAGTTAGACCCCAGCAGAGAGGTCATGATGACAGAGAGGTGTGTTGTACTACAGTTAGACCCCAGCAGAGAGGTCATGATGACAGGGAGGTGTGTTTTAGACCCCAGCAGAGAGGTCATGATGACAGGGAGGTGTGTTGTACTACAGTTAGACCCCAGCAGAGAGGTCATGATGACAGGGAGGTGTTGTACTACAGTTAGACCCCAGCAGAGAGGTCATGATGACAGGGAGGTGTGTTCTACTACAGTTAGACCCCAGCAGAGAGGTCATGATGACAGAGAGGTGTGTTGTACTACAGTTAGACCCCAGCAGAGAGGTCATGATGACAGGGAGGTGTTCTACTACAGTTAGACCCCAGCAGAGAGGTCATGATGACAGGGAGGTGTGTTTTAGACCCCAGCAGAGAGGTCATGATAACAGGGAGGTGTGTTCTACTACAGTTAGACCCCAGCAGAGAGGTCATGATGACAGAGAGGTGTGTTGTACTACAGTTAGACCCCAGCAGAGAGGTCATGATGACAGGGAGGTGTGTTTTAGACCCCAGCAGAGAGGTCATGATGACAGAGAGGTGTGTTCTACTACAGTTAGACCCCAGCAGAGAGGTCATGATGACAGGGAGGTGTGTTTTAGACCCCAGCAGAGAGGTCATGATGACAGGGAGGTGTTCTACTACAGTTAGACCCCAGCAGAGAGGTCATGATGACAGGGAGGTGTGTTTTAGACCCCAGCAGAGAGGTCATGATAACAGGGAGGTGTGTTGTACTACAGTTAGACCCCAGCAGAGAGGTCATGATGACAGGGAGGTGTGTTCTACTACAGTTAGACCCCAGCAGAGAGGTCATGATGACAGAGAGGTGTGTTCTACTACAGTTAGACCCCAGCAGAGAGGTCATGATGACAGGGAGGTGTGTTTTAGACCCCAGCAGAGAGGTCATGATGACAGGGAGGTGTGTTGTACTACAGTTAGACCCCAGCAGAGAGGTCATGATGACAGGGAGGTGTGTTCTACTACAGTTAGACCCCAGCAGAGAGGTCATGATGACAGAGAGGTGTGTTCTACTACAGTTAGACCCCAGCAGAGAGGTCATGATGACAGAGAGGTGTGTTCTACTACACTAATGTCCCAGTTAGACCCCAGCAGAGAGGTCATGATAACAGGGAGGTGTGTTCTACTACAGTTAGACCCCAGCAGAGAGGTCATGATGACAGGGAGGTGTTGTACTACAGTTAGACCCCAGCAGAGAGGTCATGATGACAGGGAGGTGTGTTCTACTACAGTTAGACCCCAGCAGAGAGGTCATGATGACAGGGAGGTGTGTTCTACTACAGTTAGACCCCAGCAGAGAGGTCATGATGACAGGGAGGTGTGTTCTACTACAGTTAGACCCCAGCAGAGAGGTCATGATGACAGGGAGGTGTGTTGTACTACAGTTAGACCCCAGCAGAGAGGTCATGATGACAGGGAGGTGTGTTCTACTACAGTTAGACCCCAGCAGAGAGGTCATGATGACAGGGAGGTGTGTTCTACTACAGTTAGACCCCAGCAGAGAGGTCATGATGACAGGGAGGTGTGTTTGAGACCCCAGCAGAGAGGTCATGATAACAGGGAGGTGTGTTCTACTACAGTTAGACCCCAGCAGAGAGGTCATGATGACAGGGAGGTGTGTTCTACTACAGTTAGACCCCAGCAGAGAGGTCATGATAACAGGGAGGTGTGTTTTAGACCCCAGCAGAGAGGTCATGATGACAGGGAGATGTGTTCTACTACAGTTAGACCCCAGCAGAGAGGTCATGATGACAGGGAGGTGTGTTGTACTACAGTTAGACCCCAGCAGAGAGGTCATGATAACAGGGAGGTGTGTTTTAGACCCCAGCAGAGAGGTCATGATGACAGGGAGGTGTTCTACTACAGTTAGACCCCAGCAGAGAGGTCATGATAACAGGGAGGTGTGTTGTACTACAGTTAGACCCCAGCAGAGAGGTCATGATGACAGGGAGGTGTGTTCTACTACAGTTAGACCCCAGCAGAGAGGTCATGATGACAGAGAGGTGTGTTGTACTACAGTTAGACCCCAGCAGAGAGGTCATGATGACAGGGAGGTGTGTTTTAGACCCCAGCAGAGAGGTCATGATGACAGGGAGGTGTGTTGTACTACAGTTAGACCCCAGCAGAGAGGTCATGATGACAGGGAGGTGTGTTTTAGACCCCAGCAGAGAGGTCATGATGACAGGGAGGTGTTCTACTACAGTTAGACCCCAGCAGAGAGGTCATGATGACAGGGAGGTGTGTTTTAGACCCCAGCAGAGAGGTCATGATGACAGGGAGGTGTTCTACTACAGTTAGACCCCAGCAGAGAGGTCATGATGACAGGGAGGTGTGTTTTAGACCCCAGCAGAGAGGTCATGATAACAGGGAGGTGTGTTGTACTACAGTTAGACCCCAGCAGAGAGGTCATGATGACAGGGAGGTGTGTTGTACTACAGTTAGACCCCAGCAGAGAGGTCATGATAACAGGGAGGTGTGTTGTACTACAGTTAGACCCCAGCAGAGAGGTCATGATGACAGAGAGGTGTGTTGTACTACAGTTAGACCCCAGCAGAGAGGTCATGATGACAGGGAGGTGTGTTTTAGACCCCAGCAGAGAGGTCATGATGACAGGGAGGTGTGTTGTACTACAGTTAGACCCCAGCAGAGAGGTCATGATGACAGAGAGGTGTGTTCTACTACAGTTAGACCCCAGCAGAGAGGTCATGATGACAGGGAGGTGTTCTACTACAGTTAGACCCCAGCAGAGAGGTCATGATGACAGGGAGGTGTGTTTTAGACCCCAGCAGAGAGGTCATGATGACAGAGAGGTGTGTTGTACTACAGTTAGACCCCAGCAGAGAGGTCATGATGACAGGGAGGTGTTGTACTACAGTTAGACCCCAGCAGAGAGGTCATGATGACAGGGAGGTGTGTTTTAGACCCCAGCAGAGAGGTCATGATGACAGAGAGGTGTGTTGTACTACAGTTAGACCCCAGCAGAGAGGTCATGATGACAGGGAGGTGTGTTTTAGACCCCAGCAGAGAGGTCATGATGACAGGGAGGTGTGTTGTACTACAGTTAGACCCCAGCAGAGAGGTCATGATAACAGGGAGGTGTGTTCTACTACAGTTAGACCCCAGCAGAGAGGTCATGATGACAGGGAGGTGTATTTTAGACCCCAGCAGAGAGGTCATGATGACAGGGAGGTGTTGTACTACAGTTAGACCCCAGCAGAGAGGTTATGATGACAGGGAGGTGTGTTCTACTACAGTTAGACCCCAGCAGAGAGGTCATGATGACAGGGAGGTGTGTTCTACTACAGTTAGACCCCAGCAGAGAGGTCATGATGACAGGGAGGTGTTCTACTACAGTTAGACCCCAGCAGAGAGGTCATGATGACAGGGAGGTGTGTTCTACTACAGTTAGACCCCAGCAGAGAGGTCATGATGACAGGGAGGTGTTTTGTACTACAGTTAGACCCCAGCAGAGAGGTCATGATGACAGGGAGGTGTGTTTTAGACCCCAGCAGAGAGGTCATGATAACAGGGAGGTGTGTTCTACTACAGTTAGACCCCAGCAGAGAGGTCATGATGACAGGGAGGTGTGTTGTACTACAGTTAGACCCCAGCAGAGAGGTCATGATGACAGGGAGGTGTGTTTTAGACCCCAGCAGAGAGGTCATGATGACAGAGAGGTGTGTTTTAGACCCCAGCAGAGAGGTCATGATGACAGGGAGGTGTGTTTTAGACCCCAGCAGAGAGGTCATGATAACAGGGAGGTGTGTTCTACTACAGTTAGACCCCAGCAGAGAGGTCATGATGACAGGGAGGTGTGTTCTACTACAGTTAGACCCCAGCAGAGAGGTCATGATGACAGGGAGGTGTGTTTTAGACCCCAGCAGAGAGGTCATGATGACAGAGAGGTGTGTTGTACTACAGTTAGACCCCAGCAGAGAGGTCATGATGACAGGGAGGTGTGTTCTACTACAGTTAGACCCCAGCAGAGAGGTCATGATGACAGGGAGGTGTTCTACTACAGTTAGACCCCAGCAGAGAGGTCATGATGACAGGGAGGTGTGTTCTACTACAGTTAGACCCCAGCAGAGAGGTCATGATGACAGGGAGGTGTGTTTTAGACCCCAGCAGAGAGGTCATGATGACAGGGAGGTGTGTTCTACTACAGTTAGACCCCAGCAGAGAGGTCATGATGACAGGGAGGTGTGTTTTAGACCCCAGCAGAGAGGTCATGATGACAGGGAGGTGTGTTGTACTACAGTTAGACCCCAGCAGAGAGGTCATGATGACAGAGAGGTGTGTTCTACTACAGTTAGACCCCAGCAGAGAGGTCATGATGACAGGGAGGTGTGTTTTAGACCCCAGCAGAGAGGTCATGATGACAGGGAGGTGTGTTTTAGACCCCAGCAGAGAGGTCATGATAACAGGGAGGTGTGTTGTACTACAGTTAGACCCCAGCAGAGAGGTCATGATGACAGGGAGGTGTGTTCTACTACAGTTAGACCCCAGCAGAGAGGTCATGATGACAGGGAGGTGTGTTTTAGACCCCAGCAGAGAGGTCATGATGACAGAGAGGTGTGTTGTACTACAGTTAGACCCCAGCAGAGAGGTCATGATGACAGGGAGGTGTGTTCTACTACAGTTAGACCCCAGCAGAGAGGTCATGATAACAGGGAGGTGTGTTCTACTACAGTTAGACCCCAGCAGAGAGGTCATGATAACAGGGAGGTGTGTTCTACTACAGTTAGACCCCAGCAGAGAGGTCATGATGACAGGGAGGTGTGTTCTACTACAGTTAGACCCCAGCAGAGAGGTCATGATGACAGGGAGGTGTGTTTTAGACCCCAGCAGAGAGGTCATGATGACAGAGAGGTGTGTTGTACTACAGTTAGACCCCAGCAGAGAGGTCATGATGACAGGGAGGTGTGTTCTACTACAGTTAGACCCCAGCAGAGAGGTCATGATGACAGGGAGGTGTGTTCTACTACAGTTAGACCCCAGCAGAGAGGTCATGATGACAGGGAGGTGTGTTTTAGACCCCAGCAGAGAGGTCATGATGACAGGGAGGTGTGTTGTACTACAGTTAGACCCCAGCAGAGAGGTCATGATGACAGAGAGGTGTGTTCTACTACAGTTAGACCCCAGCAGAGAGGTCATGATGACAGGGAGGTGTGTTTTAGACCCCAGCAGAGAGGACATGATGACAGGGAGGTGTGTTTTAGACCCCAGCAGAGAGGTCATGATAACAGGGAGGTGTGTTGTACTACAGTTAGACCCCAGCAGAGAGGTCATGATGACAGGGAGGTGTGTTCTACTACAGTTAGACCCCAGCAGAGAGGTCATGATAACAGGGAGGTGTGTTCTACTACAGTTAGACCCCAGCAGAGAGGTCATGATGACAGGGAGGTGTGTTCTACTACAGTTAGACCCCAGCAGAGAGGTCATGATGACAGGGAGGTGTGTTTTACTACAGTTAGACCCCAGCAGAGAGGTCATGATGACAGGGAGGTGTGTTCTACTACAGTTAGACCCCAGCAGAGAGGTCATGATGACAGAGAGGTGTGTTGTACTACAGTTAGACCCCAGCAGAGAGGTCATGATGACAGGGAGGTGTGTTTTAGACCCCAGCAGAGAGGTCATGATGACAGGGAGGTGTGTTGTACTACAGTAAAGTTGTTCAACTCTCTAATATTTATTCTTACACTTTGACTGATGCCTCGTCCCACTGGTAACATACTGGCTTTGACAGACGACAGCTGTTTTTACTCTGACGTACAGCAGAGGTACTGTACTGAACGATAATGTAGGGCCTTGTGAGGGAGGCAGAGGAACTGAACTGAACGATAATGTAGGGCCTTGTGAGGGAGGCAGAGGAACTGTACTGAACGATAATGTAGGGCCTTGTGAGGGAGGCAGAGGAACTGAACTGAACGATAATGTAGGGCCTTGTGAGGGAGGCAGAGGAACTGTACTGAACGATAATGTAGGGCCTTGTGAGGGAGGCAGAGGAACTGTACTGAACGATAATGTAGGGCCTTGTGAGGAAGGCAGAGGAACTGTACTGAACGATAATGTAGGGCCTTGTGAGGGAGGCAGAGGAACTGAACTGAACGATAATGTAGGCCTTGTGAGGGAGGCAGAGGAACTGTACTGAACGATAATGTAGGCCTTGTGAGGGAGGCAGAGGAACTGTACTGAACGATAATGTAGGGCCTTGTGAGGGAGGCAGAGGAACTGACTGAACGATAATGTAGACCTTGTGAGGGAGGCAGAGGAACTGTACTGAACGATAATGTAGGTCTTGTGAGAGAGGCAGAGGAACTGTACTGAACGATAATGTAGACCTTGTGAGGGAGGCAGAGGAACTGTACTGAACGATAATGTAGGCCTTGTGAGAGAGGCAGAGGAACTGTACTGAACGATAATGTAGGTCTTGTGAGAGAGGCAGAGGAACTGTACTGAACGATAATGTAGGCCGTGTGATGGAGTCAGCGGGAACTGTACTGAACGATAATATAGGTCTTGTGAGGGAGGCAGAGGAACTGTACTGAACGATAATGTAGGGCCTTGTGAGGGAGGCAGAGGAACTGTACTGAATGATAATGTAGGCCGTGTGAGGGAGTCAGCGGGAACTGTACTGAACGATAATGTAGGCCGTGTGAGAGAGGCAGAAGTACTGTACTGAACGATAATGTAGGCCTTGTGAGAGAGGCAGAGGTACTGTACTGAACGATAATATAGGCCGTGTGAGGGAGGCAGAGGTACTGTACTAAACGATAATGTAGGCCGTGTGAGAGAGGCAGAAGTTCTGTACTGAACGATAATGTAGGCCTTGTGAGGGAGGCAGAGGTACTGTACTGAACGATAATGTGGCCTTGTGAGGGAGGCAGATGTACTGTACTGAACGATAATGTAGGCCGTGTGAGGGAGGCAGAGGTACTGTACTGAACGATAATGAAAATGGCCTAACAAACAGTATAGTTAATCACTGTCACACCAAACACACGCACACAAGCACACACACACACTAATAGAGTGGTGTACTGTAGGTCAGAAATCGATAATAGGCTCTTTAGAATGTATTTCCAACTGAAGGGTGAAAGTACTTTTAAGAGAAGAATGAGAGGGTTGGAGAGGTGGGGGGGAGGGGTTGGAGAGGTGGAGGGGGGGAGAGGTGGGGGGGTTAGAGAGATGGACGGGGGGGAGAGGTGGGGGGGTTGGAGAGATGGAGGGGGGAGAGGTGGGGGGTTGGAGAGATGGAGAGATGGAGGGGGGTTGGAGAGATGGAGGGGGGGAGAGGTTGGGGGGGGGGGGGGGCGGTGGGGGAGAGGAGAAAGCCCAACTCTCTAGGGAAGGTTAGGTCATTTCTTACAGGGGGTTAATTTCAACACACACACACACACACTGAGACACACACACACACACACACTGAGCCACACACACACACGCACACACACACTGAGACACACACACACACAGACACCTGAGACACACACGCACACTGAGACACACACACACACTGAGACACACACACACACTGAGACACACACACAAACACACAGAATATGCATTAGTATGAAACTGCACTCAAGTGATGTTGAAGGAACACACGCAGGTGTTGCACCTGGGGTACAAAACCCCACTTCCCCTCTTCTCCCTGCAATTACAAGCTGCAACTCTTCTCCCTGCAATTACAAGCTGCAACTCTTCTCCCTGCAATTACAAGCTGCAACTCTTCTCCCTGCAATTACAAGCTGCAACTCTTCTCCCTGCAATTACAAGCTGCAACTCTTCTCCCTGCAATTACAAGCTGCAACTCTTCTCCCTGCAATTACAAGCTGCAACTCTTCTCCCTGCAATTACAAGCTGCAACTCTTCTCCCTGCAATGACATGCTACAACTCTTCTCCCTGCAATTACATGATACAACTCTTCTCCCTGCAATTACAAGCTGCAACTCTTCTCCCTGCAATTACAAGCTGCAACTCTTCTCCCTGCAATTACATGATACAACTCTTCTCCCTGCAATTACATGATACAACTCTTCTCCCTGCAATTACAAGCTGCAACTCTTCTCCCTGCAATTACAAGCTGCAACTCTTCTCCCTGTGTATGACATCACATCAGCACGCACACCCTTCCCCCTCCTCATTCGTCAAGGCGTCGGTACAAGCGTGAAATTCATCGGGGCCAGAGCGGCCTGCCTCCATGCTGTCTGCCTTTCTGTCTATCTTCCTAACCACCCATCTGCCTGCCTGCCTGCCTGTCTGTCTCCCTTTCTTCCTGCCTATCTGTCTTCCTGTCATCCTGTCTGTCTCCCTGTCTGTCTGTCTGTCTGTCTGTCTGTCTGTCTTCTTTCTCACCCGTCTGCCAGCCAGTCTGTCTGTCTTCCTATTTACCCGTCTGTCTACCTGCCTGCCTGGTAAGCTGGCTGGGTGGTTGTCTGTATGTCTGTCTGTCTTCCTACCTACCAGTCTGAACTACCCACCAGTCCGAACTACCTACCAGTCCGAACTACCTACCAGTCTAAACTACCTACCAGTCTAAACTACCTACCAGTCTAAACTACCTACCAGTCTGAACTACCCACCAGTCCGAACTACCTACCAGTCTAAACTACCTACCAGTCTGAACTACCCACCAGTCCGAACTACCTACCAGTCTAAACTACTTACCAGTCTGAACTACCCACCAGTCTGAACTACCCACCAGTCTGAACTACCTACCAGTCTGAACTACCTACCAGTCTGAACAACCCACCAGTCTGAACTACCTACCAGTCTGAACTACCTACCAGTCTGAACTACCTACCAGTCTGAACTACCCACCAGTCTGAACTACCCACCAGTCTGAACAACCCACCAGTCTGACAACCTGCCTACCCACCAGTCTGAACTACCCACCAGTCTGAACTACCCACCAGTCTAAACTACCTACCAGTCTGAACTACCCACCAGTCTGAACAACCCACCAGTCTGACAACCTGCCTACCCAACAGTCTGAACTACCCACCAGTCTGAACTACCCACCAGTCTGAACTACCTACCAGTCTGAACTACCTACCAGTCTGAACTACCTACCAGTCTGAACTACCCACCAGTCTGAACTACCCACCAGTCTGAACTACCTACCAGTCTGAACTACCTACCAGTCTGAACTACCCACCAGTCTGAACTACCCACCAGTCTGAACTACCCACCAGTCTGAACTACCCACCAGTCTGACAACCTGCCTACCCACCAGTCTGAACTACCCACCAGTCTGACAACCTGCCTACCCACCAGTCTGAACTACCTACCAGTCTGATCTACCCACCAGTCTGAACTACCCACCAGTCTGACAACCTGCCTACCCACCAGTCTGAACTACCCACCAGTCTGACAACCTGCCTACCTACCAGTCTGAACTACCCACCAGTCTGAACTACCCACCAGTCTGACAACCTGCCTACCTACCAGTCTGAACTACCTACCAGTCTGAACTACCTACCAGTCTGAACTACCCACCAGTCTGAACTACCCACCAGTCTGAACTACCCACCAGTCTGACAACCTGCCTACCCACCAGTCTGAACTACCCACCAGTCTGAACTACCCACCAGTCTGAACTACCCACCAGTCTGAACTACCCACCAGTCTGACAACCTGCCTACCCACCAGTCTGACAACCTGCCTACCCACCAGTCTGACAACCTGCCTACCTACTTTCCTCAACTACGACCATCATCCATGTTTCTTAAACATCAAATTTAGAAAATGATGCAAACATCACATTTGAAAGCGTTTTAAGTTTAAATGTAGGTATTAACTCTGAAATCTTAAGGTTAGGCATTCATTCTGAGTGGTTATGGTAAGGGTTAAGGTTTTGGATAGACTTATTTAAACAAAAGTTTCTACCGCTGAATTTGAACTTGCACCCTTTGGAATCAGAGGCAGATTCATACGTCCATCCGTCATCCCCATTCACGCCCTAACAACGCCCTAACAACGCCCTAACAACGCCCTAGCAACGCCCTAACAACGCCCTAGCAACGCCTTAACAACGCCCTAACAACGCCCTAACAACGCCCTAACAATGCCCTAGCAAATTAGCAACCTACCCGATGGTCAAAGCGCTCACTTATGCCCCTAGTGTACGGTTTCCAACGTCATCTCTCAACGTCCTCAGACATGGATGGATGTCAAATACTGACTTGTTTCACGGATGACCTGGTTAACTTTCCTACCTATTCGACCAATCGGACTGCTTGCTTGCTGTTCAGGATGTCTGACATGAGAACTGATAGATGCTGAGAGAAATTAACTGAACGTGTAATAATGGTAACTAACAGCTGTTTCTCCATGTTCCTCCTGTTGTATCAGATGCATAACCTGTCCCTGGGCATTAACCACTGTGACAGTGTGTGTGTGTGTGTGTGTGTGTGTGTGTGTGTGTGTGTGTGTGTGTGTGTGTGTGTGTGTGTGTGTGTGTGTGTGTGAGAGAGAGCATTCAGTACCTTTCAAAAGTTTGGGGTCACTCAGAAATGTCCTTGTGTTTGAAAGAAAAGCACATTTTTTGTCCATTAAAATAACATTAAATTTATCAGAAATACAGTGTAGACATTGTTAATGTTGTAAATTACTATTGGAGCTGGAAAAGGCAGATTTTTTGCTGTTGCAAAGAAAAAGCCACATCTCAGACTGGCCAATAAAAAGAAAAGATTCAAATCTCTCTGGGATAGGTGGGACAAGTGTGTCCCACTTGGCCAAAAGCCAGGGAAAATACAGAGTGCCAAATTCAAATAAAATGATATAAAAATCTAACTTTCATTAAATCACACATGTAAGATACCAAATTAAAGCTACACTCGTTGTGAATCCAGCCAATATGTCAGATTACAAAAAGGCTTTTCGGCGAAAGCATAAGATGCTATTATCTGATGATAGCACAACAGTAAACAAGGAGAGTGTAGCATATTTCAACCCTGCAGGCGCAACACAAAACGCAGAAAAATAAAACACAAATCATGCCTTACCTTTGACGAGCTTCTTTTGTTGGCACTCCAATATGTCCCATAAACATCACAAATGGTCCTTTTGTTCAATTAATTCCGTCCATATATATCCAAAATGTCCATTTATTTGGCGCGTTTGATCCAGAAACAAACAACGTTCCAATTTGCGCAACGTCACTACAAAATATCTCAAAAGTTACATGTAAACTTTGCCAAAATATTTCAAACTACTTTTGTAATACAACTTTAGGTATTTTTAAACGTTAATAATCGATCAAATTGAAGACGGGTCTATCTGTTTTCAGTACAGGAGGACAACAAACTAACGCTACTTTTCTAGTCTTGCGCAACTCTCAAACAGTACACATAACGTTACACTGATTCAAGATGGCCGTACTTCTTCATTGCACAAAGGAATAACCTCAACCTGTTTCCAAAGACTGGTGACATCCAGTGGAAGCGGTAGAAACTGCAAACAAGTCCCTTAGAAATCTAGTATCCCAATGAAACCTCAATGAACAGACAGCTACCTTTAAATAAAGATCTGAATGGTTAGTCCTCTGGGTTTTGACTGCTATATAAGTTCTGTTATACTCACAGACATGATTCAAACAGTTTTAGAAACTTCAGAGTGTTTTCTAAACAAATCTACTAATGATATGCATATCTTATCTTCTGGGGATGAGTAGAAGGAAGTTGAAATTGGGCACGCTATTTATCCAAAAGTGAAAATGATGCCCCCTATCATAGAGAAGTTTTAAGATGGGCAAAAGAACACAGACATTGGACAGAGGAACTCTGCCTTAAAAGGCCAACATCCCGGAGTCGCCTCTTTACTGTTGGCGTTGAGACTGGTGTTTTGCGGGTACTATTTAATGAAGCTGCCAGTTTAGGACTTGTGAGGCGTCTGTTTCTCAAACTAGACACTCTAATGTACTTGTCTTCTTGCTCACTTTTGCACCGGGGCCTCCCACTCCTCTTTCTATTCTGGTTAGAGCCAGTTTGCACTGTTTTGGTGAGGGAGTAGTACACAGCTTTGTACGAGATCTTCAGTTTATTGGCAATTTCTTGCACGGAAAAGCCTTCATTTCTCAGAACAAGAATAGACTGATGAGTTTCAGAAAAATTGAACCCACAAATGCTGATGCTCCAGATACTCAACTAGTCTAAAGAAGTCCAGTTGTATTGCTTCTTTAATAAGAACAACAGTTTTCAGCTGTGCTAACAGTATTGCAAAAGGGTTCTCTAATGATCAATTAGCCTTTTAAAATGATAAACTTGGATTAGCTAACACAACGTGCCATTGGAACACAGGACACAATTCCAGCTACAATAGTCATTTACAATATTAACAATGTCTACACTGTATTTCTGATCAATTTGATGTTATTTTAATGGACAAAAAAAATGCTTTTCTTTCAAAACAAAGGACATTTCTATGTGACCACAAACTTTTGAACGGTAGTGTATGTTGTATCAGTTGCTGGCTCTTGTTTGTGTGCTAATGGCAGTCAAGTGAAACACAGGGGAATATCAACACAGGACTAGTCAACAGTAACAAGCTCCACTCTGTAGTCAGACCCCCTGTAGACAAAGGCTTTAAAACAATGACCCGTCATGGACTCATGGACTCCCCATCACACCAGACAGGACTACGAGGTCCACTATATATACAGACAGGACTACGAGGTCCACTATATAAACAGACATGACTACGAGGTCCACTATATATACAGACAGGACTACGAGGTCCACTATATATAGAGACAGGACTACGAGGTCCACTATATAAACAGACAGGACTACGAGGTCCACTATATATAGAGACAGGACTACGAGGTCCACTATATAAACAGACAGGACTACGAGGTCCACTATATAAACAGACAGGACTACGAGGTCCACTATGTATATAGACAGAACTACGAGGTCCACTATATATACAGACAGGACTACGAGGTCCACTATATAAACAGACAGGACTACGAGGTCCACTATATAAACAGACAGGACTACGAGGTCCACTATATATACAGACAGGACTACGAGGTAAACTATATAAACAGACAGGACTACGAGGTCCACTATATAAACAGACAGGACTACGAGGTCCACTATATATATAGACAGGACTACGAGGTCCACTATATAAACAGACAGGACTACGAGGTCCACTATATATATAGACAGGACTACGAGGTCCACTATATAAACAGACAGAACTACGAGGTCCACTATATATATAGACAGGACTACGAGGTCCACTATATAAACAGACAGGACTACGAGGTCCACTATATAAACAGACAGGACCACGAGGTCCACTATATATATAGACAGGACTACGAGGTCCACTATATATATAGACAGGACTACGAGGTCCACTATATATATAGACAGGACTACGAGGTCCACTATATAAACAGACAGAACTACGAGGTCCACTATATAAACAGACAGGACTACGAGGTCCACTATATAAACAGACAGGACTATGAGTTCCATCATATACATACTACAGGGACTATAATAGTGCCTCTGAAACTTAATAGTACTGAGATTATTGGGACTACTGAGACTATTGGGACTATTAGGACTACTGGGACTGTTAGGACTACTGGGACTGTTAGGACTACTGGGACTGTTGTGACTACTGGGACTGTTAGGACTACTGGGACTGTTAGGACAACTGGGACTGTTAGGACTACTGGGACTGTTAGGACTACTGGGACCGTTAGGACTACTGGGACTGTTGTGACTACTGGGACTGTTAGGACTACTGGGACTGTTAGGACTACTGGGACTATTAGGACTACTGGGACTGTTAGGACTACTGGGACTGTTAGGAATATTGGGACTGTTAGGACTACTGGGACTGTTAGGACTATTGGGACTGTTAGGACTACTGGGACTATTAGGACTACTGGGACTGTTAGGACTATTGTGACTGTTAGGACTACTGGGACTGTTAGGACTACTGGGACTGTTAGGACTACTGGGACTATTGGGACTACTGGGACTGTTAGGACTACTGGGACTGTTAGGACTACTGGGACTATTGGGACTACTGGGACTGTTAGGACTATTGTGACTGTTGGTATTATTGGGACTACTGGTATTATTGGAACTGGTGGGACTATTGGGACTGTTAGGACTATTGGTATTATTGGGAATATTGGTATTATTGGGACTACTGGTATTATTGGGACTACTGGTATTACTGGGACTTCTGGTATTATTGGGACTACTGGTATTATTGGGACTACTGGTATTATTGGGACTACTGGTATTATTGGGACTACTGGTATTATTGGGACTATTGGTATTATTGGTATTATTGGTATTATTGGGACTACTGGTATTATTTGTATTATTGGGACTACTGGTATTATTGGTATTATTGGGACTACTGGTATTATTGGTATTATTGGGACTACTGGTATTATTGGTAATATTGGGACTATTGGTATTATTGGTATTATTGGTATTATTGGGACTACTGGTATTATTTGTATTATTGGGACTACTGGTATTATTGGTATTATTGGGACTATTGGTATTATTGGTATTATTGGTATTATTGGGACTACTGGTATTATTTGTATTATTGGGACTACTGGTATTATTGGTATTATTGGGACGACTGGTATTATTGGGACTACGGGTATTATTGGGACTACTGGTATTATTGGGACTACTGGTATTATTGGGACTACTGGTATTATTGGGACTACTGGGACTACTGGTATTATTGGGACTACTGGTATTATTTTTATTATTGGTATTATTGGTATTATTGGGACTACTGGTATTATTGGTATTATTGGTATTATTGGTATTATTGGTATTATTGGTATTATTGGTATTATTGGTATTATTGGGACTACTGGTATTATTGGTATTATTGGGACTACTGGTATTATTGTCACTACTGGTATTATTGGGACTACTGGTATTATTGGGACTACTGGTATTATTGGGACTACTGGTATTATTGGGACTACTGGTATTATTGGAATTATTGGGACTACTGGTATTATTGGTATTATTGGTATTATTGGTATTATTGGTATTATTGGTATTATTGGTATTATTGGGACTACTGGTATTATTGGTATTATTGGGACTACTGGTATTATTGGTATTATTGGTATTATTGGGACTACTGGTATTATTGGTATTATTGGTATTATTGGTATTATTGGTATTATTGGTATTATTGGTATTATTGGTATTATTGGTATTATTGGGACTACTGGTATTATTGGTATTATTGGTATTATTGGTATTATTGGGACTACTAGTATTATTGGTATTATTGGTATTATTGGTATTATTGGTATTATTGGTATTATTGGTATTATTGGGACTACTGGTATTATTGGGACTACTGGTATTATTGGTATTATTGGGACTATTGGTATTATTGGGACTACTGGTATTATTGGTATTATTGGTATTATTGGTATTATTAGGACTACTGGTATTATTGGTATTATTGGGATTATTGGGACTACTGGTATTATTGGGACTACTGGTATTATTGGGACTACTGGTATTATTGGGACTATTGGTATTATTGGGACTACTGGTATTATTGGTATTATTGGGATTATTGGGACTACTGGTATTATTGGGACTACTGGTATTATTGGGACTACTGGTATTATTGGGACTACTGGTATTATTGGGACTACTGGTATTATTGGGACTACTGGTATTATTGGGACTACTGGGACTACTGGTATTATTGGGATTATTGGGACTACTGGTATTATTGGTATTATTGGTATTATTGGGACTACTGGTATTATTGGGACTACTGGTATTATTGGGACTACTGGTATTATTGGGACTACTGGTATTATTGGTATTATTGGGACTACTGGTATTATTGGTATTATTGGTATTATTAGGACTACTGGTATTATTGGGATTATTGGGATTATTGGGACTACTGGTATTATTGGGACTACTGGTATTATTGGGACTACTGGTATTATTGGGACTACTGGTATTATTGGGACTACTGGTATTATTGGGACTACTGGTATTATTGGTATTATTGGTATTATTGGAAATTATTGGTATTATTGGTATTATTGGTATTATTGGTATTATTAGGACTACTGGTATTATTGGTATTATTGGGACTATTGGTATTATTGGGACTACTGGTATTATTGGGACTACTGGTATTATTGGGACTACTGGTATTATTGGGACTACTGGTATTATTGGTATTATTGGGACTATTGGTATTATTGGGACTACTGGTCTTATTGGGACTATTGGTATTATTGGGACTACTGGTATTATTGGGACTATTGGTATTATTGGGACTACTGGTAGTATTGGTATTATTGGTATTATTTGTATTATTGGTATTATTGGGACTACTGGTATTATTGGTATTATTGGTATTATTGGTATTATTGGGACTACTGGTATTATTTGGACTACTGGTATTATTGGTATTATTGGTATTATTGGTATTATTGGGACTACTGGTATTATTGGGACTACTGGTATTATTGGTATTATTGGGACTACTGGTATTATTGGTATTATTGGTATTATTGTTATTATTGGGACTACTGGTATTATTGGTATTATTGGGACTACTGGTATTATTGGTATTATTGGTATTATTGGTATTATTGGGACTACTGGTATTATTGGTATTATTGGGACTACTGGTATTATTGGGACTACTGGTATTATTGGGACTACTGGTATTATTGGTATTATTGGGACTACTGGTATTATTGGGACTACTGGTATTATTGGGACTACTGGTATTATTGGTATTATTGGTATTATTGGTATTATTGGGACTACTGGTATTATTGGTATTATTGGTATTATTGGTATTATTGGGACTACTGGTATTATTTGGACTACTGGTATTATTGGTATTATTGGTAATATTGGTATTATTGGGACTACTGGTATTATTGGGACTACTGGTATTATTGGGACTACTGGTATTATTGGGACTACGGGTATTATTGGGACTACTGGTATTATTGGGACTATTGGTATTATTGGTATTATTGGGACTACTGGTATTATTGGTATTATTGGTATTATTGGTATTATTGGTATTATTGGGACTACTGGTATTATTGGTTTTATTGGTATTATTGGGACTACTGGTATTATTGGGACTACTGGTATTATTGGTATTATTGGTATTATTGGGACTACTGGTATTATTGGGACTACTGGTATTATTGGTATTATTGGTATTATTGGGACTACTGGTATTTTTGGGACTACTGGTATTATTGGGACTACTGGTATTATTGGGACTATTGGTATTATTGGTATTATTGGGACTACTGGGACTACTGGTATTATTGGGACTACTGGTATTATTGGTATTATTGGTATTATTGGTATTATTGGGACTACTGGTATTATTGGTAATATTGGGACTACTGGTATTATTGGGACTACTGGTATTATTGGTAATATTGGGACTACTGGTAATATTGGGACTACTGGTATTATTGGTAATATTGGGACTACTGGTATTATTGGGACTACTGGTATTATTGGTAATATTGGGACTACTGGAATTATTGGTAATATTGGGACTACTGGTATTATTGGTATTATTGGGATTACTGGTAATATTGGGACTACTGGTATTATTGGTAATATTGGGACTACTGGTATTATTGGTATTATTGGGACTACTGGTATTATTGGGACTACTGGTATTATTGGTATTATTGGTATTATTGGTATTAATGGTATTATTGGTATTATTGGGACTACTGGTATTATTGGTATTATTGGGACTACTGGTATTATTGGGACTATTGGGACTACTGGTATTATTGGTATTATTGGTATTATTGGGACTACTGGTATTATTGGGACTACTGGTATTATTGGGACTACTGGTATTATTGGGACTACTGGTATTATTGGTATTATTGGGACTACTGGTATTATTGGGACTACTGGTATTATTGGTATTATTGGGACTACTGGTATTATTGGGACTACTGGTATTATTGGGACTACTGGTATTATTGGTATTATTGGTATTATTGGGACTACTGGTATTATTGGGACTACTGGTATTATTGGGACTACTGGTATTATTGGTATTATTGATATTATTGGGACTACTGGTATTATTGGTATTATTGGTATTATTGGTATTATTGGGACTACTGGTATTATTGGTATTATTGGGACTACTGGTATTATTGGGACTACTGGTATTATTGGGACTACTGGTATTATTGGGACTACTGGTATTATTGGGACTACTGGTATTATTGGGACTACTGGTATTATTGGTATTATTGGTATTATTGGTATTATTGGTATTATTGGGACTACTGGTATTATTGGGACTACTGGTATTATTGGGACTACTGGTATTATTGGTATTATTGGTATTATTGGTATTATTGGTATTATTGGTATTATTGGTATTACTGGTATTATTGGGACTACTGGTATTATTGGGACTACTGGTATTATTGGTATTATTGGGACTACTGGTATTATTGGGACTACTGGTATTATTGGGACTACTGGTATTACTGGTATTATTGGGACTATTGGTATTATTGGGACTACTGGTATTACTGGGACTATTGGAACTATAATAAATATGAGCACTAATGGGATTACTGGGTCTACAGGGATTATTATGTCTACCATGACAATCAGACTATCCAGAGTGCCAGTGTCACGGCTGTCGTAAGAAGAGGACCAAGGTGCAGCGTGGTGAGCGTAGATACTTTTAATAGTAGATGTTGCCAACAAATCAATAAACAATACCAAAACAAACCGTGAAGTTTAAGGCTATGTGCCATCAAACAAAGTTAACTTCCCACCAAGACGGGTGGGAAAAAGGGGTACCTAAGTATGGTTCTCAATCAGAGACAACGATAGACAGCTGTCCCTGATTGAGAACCACACCCGGCCAAACACATAGAAATAGAAAACATAGAAATAAAGAAACTAGAATGGCCACCCTAGTCACACCCTGGCCTAACCAACATAGAGAATAAAAGCCTCTCTATGGCCAGGGAGTGACAGACAGTTCCACCATGTACATAGAGCACAGACAACTTGGACCAGCATGACAACCACCATACTACCAGGTTCAAGTCCACAGATCAGATCCCAAAATACACACAGACCAATGATGGCATTCCCTTCCGTCAGTTCCTGGTGGAGACGTGTGAGGAAACGTGAGGAGAATGTGAAACATTTTTTGCAAAAGGAAACAGAGTGAGAGAAACATGGAGAGGGATGGAAATAGGGAGAGGGAGAGAAAGAGAGAGAGGGAGAGAAAGAGAGAGAGGGAGAGAAAGAGAGAGAGGGAGAGAGAGAGCGAGAGAAAGGAAGAGAGAGAGGGAGAGAAAGGCGGAGAGAAAGAGGGAGAGAAAGAGTGAGAGAAGGAGAGGGAGGAAAAGAGAGACAGGGAGAGAAGGAGAGAGAGAAGGAAGAAAATAATCCCATAAAGAATACCTGGCTGCTATTTACATTAACTGCAGTCAACACAGCTGAGCATGAAGGAGTTGAGCTGCGAGTAAATACTGTCCAAACACCAACTAACATACAACTATAGCTCTCTTTTTTTTACAGAGTCACTGAAATGAAAAATGTAATATGCAGTTTGCTTTCCTTATTAAGTTTTACTAGTGATGTGACAAAGTTATTCTTACCAAGCCACTAGCTTTGGTATCTACCACCTACAGGATGTAAACTGGGAGGACAGGGTATCTACCACCTACAGGATGTAAACTGGGAGGACAGGGTATCTACCACTTACAGGATGTAAACTGGGAGGACAGAGTATCTACCACCTACAGGATGTAAACTGGGAGGACAGGGTATCGACCACCTACAGGATGTAAACTGGGAGGACAGGGTATCTACCACTTACAGGATGTAAACTGGGAGGACAGGGTATCTACCACCTACAGGATGTAAACTGGGAGGACAGGGTATCTACCACCTACAGGATGTAAACTGGGAGGACAGGGTATCTACCACCTACAGGATGTAAACTGGGAGGACAGGGTATCTACCACCTACAGGATGTAAACTGGGAGGACAGGGTATCTACCACCTACAGGATGTAAACTGGGAGGACATGGTATCTACCACCTACAGGATGTAAACTGGGAGGACAGGGTATCTACCAAATACAGGATGTAAACTGGGAGGACAGGGTATCTACCACTTACAGGATGTAAACTGGGAGGACATGGTATCTACCACCTACAGGATGTAAACTGGGAGGACAGGGTATCTACGACCTACAGAATGTAAACTGGGAGGACAGGGTATCTACCACCTACAGGATGTAAACTGGGAGGACAGGGTATCGACCACCTACAGGATGTAAACTGGGAGGACAGGGTATCTACCACCTACAGGATGTAAACTGGGAGGACAGGGTATCTACCACTTACAGGATGTAAACTGGGAGGACAGGGTATCTACCACAGGATGTAAACTGGGAGGACAGGGTATCTACCACCTACAGGATGAGGACAGGGTATCTACCACCTACAGGATGTAAACTGAGAGGACAGGGTAACTACCACAAACAGGATGTAAACTGGGAGGACAGGGTATCTACCACCTACAGGATGTAAACTGGGAGGACAGGGTATCTACCACCTACAGGATGTAAACTGGGAGGACATGGTATCGACCACCTACAGGATGTAAACTGGGAGGACAGGGTATCTACCACCTACAGGATGTAAACTGGGGGGACAGGGTATCTACCACTTACAGGGTGTAAACTGGGAGGACAGGGTATCTACCACCTACAGGATGAGGACAGGGTATCTACCACCTACAGGATGTAAACTGAGAGGACAGGGTAACTACCACAAACAGGATGTAAACTGGGAGGACAGGGTATCTACCACCTACAGGATGTAAACTGGGAGGACAGGGTATCTACCACCTACAGGATGTAAACTGGGAGGACATGGTATCGACCACCTACAGGATGTAAACTGGGAGGACATGGTATCTACCACCTACAGGATGTAAACTGGGAGGACAGGGTATCGACCACCTACAGGATGTAAACTGGGAGGACAGGGTATCTACCACCTACAGGATGTAAACTGGGAGGACAGGGTATCTACCACATACAGGATGTAAACTGGGAGGACAGGGTATCTACCACCTACAGGATGTAAACTGGGAGGACAGGGTATCGACCACCTACAGGATGTAAACTGGGAGGACAGGGTATCTACCACCTACAGGATGTAAACTGGGAGGACAGGGTATCTACCACCTACAGGATGTAAACTGGGAGGACAGGGTATCTACCACCTACAGGATGTAAACTGGGAGGACAGGGTATCTACCACCTACAGGATGTAAACTGGGAGGACAGGGTATCTGCCACCTACAGAATGTAAACTGGGAGGACAGGGTATCGACCACTTACAGGATGTAAACTGGGAGGACAGGGTATCTACCACCTACAGGATGTAAACTGGGAGGACAGGGTATCTACCACCTACAGGATGTAAACTGGGAGGACAGGGTATCGACCACCTACAGGATGTAAACTGGGAGGACAGGGTATCTACCACCTACAGGATGTAAACTGGGAGGACAGGGTTTCTACCACCTACAGGATGTAAACTGGGAGGACAGGGTATCTACCACCTACAGGATGTAAACTGGGAGGACAGGGTATCTACCACAGGATGTAAACTGGGAGGACAGGGTATCTACCACCTACAGGATGTAAACTGGGAGGACAGGGAATCGACCACCTACAGGATGTAAACTGGGAGGACAGGGTATCGACCACCTACAGGATGTAAACTAGGAGGACAGGGTATCTACCACCTACAGGATGTAAACTGGGAGGACAGGGTATCTGCCACCTACAGGATGTAAACTGGGAGGACAGGGTATCTACCACCTACAGGATGTAAACTGGGAGGACAGGGTATCTGCCACCTACAGGATGTAAACTGGGAGGACAGGGTATCTGCCACATACAGGATGTAAACTGGGAGGACAGGGTATCTACCACCTACAGGATGTAAACTGGGAGGACATGGTATCTACCACCTACAGGATGTAAACTGGGAGGACAGGGTATCTACCACCTACAGGATGTAAACTGGGAGGACAGGGTATCTACCACCTACAGGATGTAAACTGGGAGGACAGGGTATCTGCCACCTACAGGATGTAAACTGGGAGGACAGGGTATCTACCACCTACAGGATGTAAACTGGGAGGACAGGGTATCTACGACCTACAGGATGTAAACTGGGAGGACAGGGTATCGACCACCTACAGGATGTAAACTGGGAGGACAGGGTATCTACCACCTACAGGATGTAAACTGGGAGGACAGGGTATCTACCACCTACAGGATGTAAACTGGGAGGACAGGGTATCTGCCACCTACAGGATGTAAACTGGGAGGACAGGGTATCTACCACCTACAGGATGTAAACTGGGAGGACAGGGTATCTACCACCTACAGGATGTAAACTGGGAGGACAGGGTATCTACCACCTACAGGATGTAAACTGGGAGGACAGGGTATCTACCACCTACAGGATGTAAACTGGGAGGACAGGGTATCTACCACCTACAGGATGTAAACTGGGAGGACAGGGTATCGACCACCTACAGGATGTAAACTGGGAGGACAGGGTATCTACCACCTACAGGATGTAAACTGGGAGGACAGGGTTTCTACCACCTACAGGATGTAAACTGGGAGGACAGGGTATCTACCACCTACAGGATGTAAACTGGGAGGACAGGGTATCTACCACCTACAGGATGTAAACTGGGAGGACAGGGTATCGACCACCTACAGGATGTAAACTGGGAGGACAGGGTATCTACCACCTACAGGATGTAAACTGGGAGGACAGGGTATCTACCACCTACAGGATGTAAACTGGGTGGACAGGGTATCTACCACCTACAGGATGTAAACTGGGAGGACAGGGTATCGACCACCTACAGGATGTAAACTGGGAGGACAGGGTATCTACCACCTACAGGATGTAAACTGGGAGGACAGTGTATCTACCACCTACAGGATGTAAACTGGGAGGACAGGGTATCGACCACCTACAGGATGTAAACTGGGAGGACAGGGTATCGACCACCTACAGGATGTAAACTGGGAGGACAGGGTATCGACCACCTACAGGATGTAAACTGGGAGGACAGGGTATCTACCACCTACAGGATGTAAACTGGGAGGACATGGTATCTACCACTTACAGGATGTAAACTGGGAGGACAGAGTATCGACCACTTACAGGATGTAAACTGGGAGGACAGGGTATCTACCACCTACAGGATGTAAACTTGGAGGACAGGGTATCTAACACCTACAGGATGTAAACTGGGAGGACAGGGTATCTACCACCTACAGGATGTAAACTGGGAGGACAGAGTATCTACCACCTACAGGATGTAAACTGGGAGGACAGGGTATCTACCACCTACAGGATGTAAACTTGGAGGACAGTGTATCTACCACCTGCAGGATGTAAACTGGGAGGACAGGGTATCTACCACCTACAGGATGTAAACTGGGAGGACAGGGTATCTACCACCTACAGGATGTAAACTGGGAGGACAGAGTATCTACCACCTACAGGATGTAAACTGGGAGGACAGGGTATCTACCACCTACAGGATGTAAACTGGGAGGACAGGGTATCTACCATGGGAGGATGTAAACTGGGAGGACAGGGTATCGACCATGGGAGGATGTAAACTGGGAGGACAGGGTATCTACCACCTACAGGATGTAAACTGGGAGGAAAGGGTATCTACCACCTACAGGATGTAAACTGGGAGGACAGGGTATCTACCACCTACAGGATGTAAACTGGGAGGACAGGGTATCTACCACCTACAGGATGTAAACTGGGAGGACAGGGTATCGACCACCTACAGGATGTAAACTGGGAGGACAGGGTATCTACCACCTACAGGATGTAAACTGGGAGGACAGGGTATCGACCACCTACAGGATGTAAACTGGGAGGACAGGGTATCGACCACTTACAGGATGTAAACTGGGAGGACAGGGTATCTACCACCTACAGGATGTAAACTGGGAGGACAGGGTATCGACCACCTACAGGATGTAAACTGGGAGGACAGGGTATCGACCACTTACAGGATGTAAACTGGGAGGACAGGGTATCTACCACCTACAGGATGTAAACTGGGAGGACAGGGTATCTACCACCTACAGGATGTAAACTGGGAGGACAGGGTATCTACCACAGGATGTAAACTGGGAGGACAGAGTATCTACCACCTACAGGATGTAAACTGGGAGGACAGGGTATCGACCACCTACAGGATGTAAACTGGGAGGACAGGGTATCTACCACCTACAGGATGTAAACTGGGAGGACAGGGTATCTACCACCTACAGGATGTAAACTGGGAGGACAGGGTATCTACCACAGGATGTAAACTGGGAGGACAGGGTATCTACCACTTACAGGATGTAAACTGAGAGGACAGGGTATCTACCACCTACAGGATGTAAACTGGGAGGACAGGGTATCTACCACCTACAGGATGTAAACTGGGAGGACAGGGTATCTACCACCTACAGGATGTAAACTGGGAGGACAGGGTATCTACCACCTACAGGATGTAAACTGGGAGGACAGGGTATCGACCACCTACAGGATGTAAACTGGGAGGACAGGGTATCGACCACTTACAGGATGTAAACTGGGAGGACAGGGTATCTACCACCTACAGGATGTAAACTGGGAGGACAGGGTATCTACCACCTACAGGATGTAAACTGGGAGGACAGGGTATCGACCACCTACAGGATGTAAACTGGGAGGACAGGGTATCGACCACCTACAGGATGTAAACTGGGAGGACAGGGTACACATGCTATATTTATGTTTTTTTCTTAACATCTTTAAAAAAAAAAAATGTTAACATGAACAAGCGCCCGAACAGTGAACAGTGTCCTCTTACAGTTTTAACTCTTGGGGTGAGTTACAGAGTTAATACTTTAACCCACACCAATAGTTAATACTGTAACTCACCCAATAGTTAATACTATAGAGGAGAGAGAGAGAAGAAGCTCCACCCATCCATGGGCAGGAAGTTAGGCGTCAGAGAGAAGATGAAGCTCCACCCATCCATGGGCAGGAAGTTAGGAATCAGAGAGAAGATGAATTTCCACCCATCCATGGGCAGGAAGTTAGGCATCAGAGAGAAGATGAAGCTCCACCCATCCATGGACAGGAAGTTAGGCATCAGAGAGCAGATGAAGCTCCACCCATCCATGGGCAGGAAGTTAGGCATCAGAGAGAAGATGAAGCTCCACCCATCCATGGGCAGGAAGTTAGGCATCAGAGAGAAAATGAAGCTCCACCCATCCATGGGCAGGAAGTTAGGCATCAGAGAGAAAATGAAGCTCCACCCATCCATGGGCAGGAAGTTAGGCATCAGAGAGCAAATGAAGCTCAATTGACTTGATGCGCTGAGACATTGTCCCTTTAAACGATGCTAAAGCGGGCATGAGAAGTAATCCTCAGGAGTTAAACGAGGGGAGAGAAGGAGGGAGACTCCTCTGGGCTGTTATTTATTTTCCCAGCACATGGGTTGGGACGATTGTAGGCTGTAGTAATACTATGGGCCAACAACTTGACAAATATCTTTAGCTCAACCTCTGGAGTGGACTGAAGTTAAGCTGTAGTAAATGTACCTGACAGAAGTTTAGCTCTACTTCTACACAGTCCAAATGAGAAAATGCTTTCTTGAAAGGCTTACTGCAGAGCTACAATGACAGCAGCAACAATATACAAGTTTAACGTACCTGACACACAGAACTTTAGCTCAACTTTTGAAAGTAACAACTAAATTACAACAACAACAACAAAAATACAACTTTATCAACAACTGCGCATTTTTTTTTTTTTTATTAAAGTCAACGAAATGTAATTTCCCCAAAAAGTTTTTTTTACAAACTTTCCCCGTAAATGACAATGTAACTTTGTAGATTAAATCTGAGGCTCGGATTAGAAAGATTCTGTGTCCTGACTTTTTACAGTGGCAGTCAGACATCTTGTCTGTGTAACAAATATTATCTTCGTTCCTATATAGTTGACTGAGTAGCAGCTGCTTCACACCTCCAGCCTATTTAGATGAAAAACAATGCATTTCTTTTACTGTACAAAGTGCTTTTCCCCAGCAGCAATA
The DNA here is from genome assembly GCF_029448725.1 of Salvelinus fontinalis. Taxonomy (NCBI): domain Eukaryota; kingdom Metazoa; phylum Chordata; class Actinopteri; order Salmoniformes; family Salmonidae; genus Salvelinus; species Salvelinus fontinalis. The sequence continues at coordinate 3,077,519 of NC_074694.1, forward strand.
TGCAGTCAGCTAGTGACGTCCACCGCTGGAGGGGAGATTTACATTTTAAATATCCACCATTTTAACATCAGCATCGTGACAGAAGCACAAGTGCCTGTCAAGACCTGGGGGGAGATCAAATCAAATCAAATGTTATTGGTCAGATACACATGGTTAGCAGATGTTAATGCGAGTGTAGCTAAATGCTTGTGCTTCTAGTCCCAAAGGTGCAGTAATATCTAACAATTCCCCAACAACTACTTAATACACACATCTAAAGGGGTGAATGAGAATATGTACATATAAATATATAGATAAGCGATGGCCGAGCGCCATAAGCAATATGCAATAGATGGTATAAAATACAGTATGTACATGTGATATGAGTAATGTAAGATTATTTAAAGTGGCATTATTTGAAGTGACTAGTGATCCATTTATTAAAGTGTCCAGTGATTGGGTCTCAATGTAGGCAGCAGCCTCTCTGAGTTAGTGATGGCTGTTTAGCAATCTGATGGCCTTGAGATAGAAGATGTTTTTCAGTCTCTCGGTCCCAGCATTGATGCACCTGTACTGACCTCGCCTTCTGGATGATAGCGTTGTGAACAGGCAGTGGCTCAGGTGGTTGATGTCCTTGATGATCTTTTTATCTTCCTGTGACATCGGGTGATGTAGGTGTCCTGGAGGGCAGGTAGTTTTCCCCCGGTGATGCGTTGTGCAGACCTCACTACCCTCTGGAGAGCCTTGCGGTTGATGGCGGTGCAGTTGCCGTACCAGGCTGTGATACAGTTAATTCTGTCTATTTGACTGTGTTCACATTGGCGATAACAAAGGGACGTTTTCGAGCGGTTTCTCAAGAGACAATCCTGTTGTGGAAACGTGTGAAATTCTCCCATTTCGACGGCACCTCGTGAGGTTACGCATCTGTCCCAGCAGGACAGTGAAAACAGACTGGTCTCGTTGAACTCAACACTCCTGCAGTATATATGGTAATAGCAGAGCAATATTTTTTGAAACAGTTGAAATATATAGACATTTCCTTATACTTGAGACTTGTTTTATTTAGTTTTTACCTGAAATTTCAGTAACAGCCTGATACATTCAGAATTTTTACCAGATGCACTGAGTCAAGAAACTGGAAGCCCATTCCAGCTACAATATATACATATATATTTTTTTACAAATGTTAATACTATGTCAAAATGTTGAGATAAGCAAGTCCAATTATGTAAGTATATTAAAACAGGATATTACATTATACAAATATAACCTGATTTTTCATTTGTAACATTGTGTGGTGATTTCAGACGATGTGGTGATTTCAGATGATGTGGTGATTTCAGATGATGTAGTGATTTCAGATGTGAGGTGATTTCAGATGATGTAGTGATTTCAGATGATGTAGTGATTTCAGATGATGTAGTGATTTCAGATGATGTAGTGATTTCAGATGATGTAGTGATTTCAGATGATGTAGTGATTTCAGATGTGTGGTGATTTCAGATGATGTAGTGATTTCAGATGATGTAGTGATTTCAGATGATGTAGTGATTTCAGATGATGTAGTGATTTCAGATGTGTGGTGATTTCAGATGATGTAGTGATTTCAGATGATGTAGTGATTTCAGATGATGTAGTGATTTCAGATGATGTAGTGATTTCAGATGATGTAGTGATTTCAGATGATGTAGTGATTTCAGATGATGTAGTGATTTCAGATGATGTAGTGATTTCAGATGATGTAGTGATTTCAGATGATGTAGTGATTTCAGATGTGTGGTGATTTCAGATGATGTAGTGATTTCAGATGATGTAGTGATTTCAGATGATGTAGTGATTTCAGATGATGTAGTAATTTCAGATGTGAGGTGATTTCAGATGATGTAGTGATTTCAGATGATGTAGTGATTTCAGATGTGAGGTGATTTCAGATGTGAGGTGATTTCAGATGTGAGGTGATTTCAGATGTGAGGTGATTTCAGATGTGAGGTGATTTCAGATGTGAGGTGATTTCAGATGTGAGGTGATTTCAGATGTGTGGTGATTTCAGATGTGTGGTGATTTCAGATGATGTAGTGATTTCAGATGATGTAGTGATTTCAGATGTGAGGTGATTTCAGATGTGAGGTGATTTCAGATGTGTGGTGATTTCAGATGATGTAGTGATTTCAGATGTGTGGTGATTTCAGATGATGTAGTGATTTCAGATGATGTAGTGATTTCAGATGATGTAGTGATTTCAGATGATGTAGTGATTTCAGATGTGAGGTGATTTCAGATGTGAGGTGATTTCAGATGTGAGGTGATTTCAGATGTGTGGTGATTTCAGATGTGTGGTGATTTCAGATGATGTAGTGATTTCAGATGATGTAGTGATTTCAGATGTGAGGTGATTTCAGATGTGAGGTGATTTCAGATGTGTGGTGATTTCAGACGATGTGGTGATTTCAGATGATGTGGTGATTTCAGATGATGTAGTGATTTCAGATGTGAGGTGATTTCAGATGATGTAGTGATTTCAGATGATGTAGTGATTTCAGATGATGTAGTGATTTCAGATGATGTAGTGATTTCAGATGATGTAGTGATTTCAGATGATGTAGTGATTTCAGATGTGTGGTGATTTCAGATGATGTAGTGATTTCAGATGATGTAGTGATTTCAGATGATGTAGTGATTTCAGATGATGTAGTGATTTCAGATGTGTGGTGATTTCAGATGATGTAGTGATTTCAGATGATGTAGTGATTTCAGATGATGTAGTGATTTCAGATGATGTAGTGATTTCAGATGATGTAGTGATTTCAGATGATGTAGTGATTTCAGATGATGTAGTGATTTCAGATGATGTAGTGATTTCAGATGATGTAGTGATTTCAGATGATGTAGTGATTTCAGATGATGTAGTGATTTCAGATGTGTGGTGATTTCAGATGATGTAGTGATTTCAGATGATGTAGTGATTTCAGATGATGTAGTGATTTCAGATGATGTAGTAATTTCAGATGTGAGGTGATTTCAGATGATGTAGTGATTTCAGATGATGTAGTGATTTCAGATGTGAGGTGATTTCAGATGTGAGGTGATTTCAGATGTGAGGTGATTTCAGATGTGAGGTGATTTCAGATGTGAGGTGATTTCAGATGTGAGGTGATTTCAGATGTGAGGTGATTTCAGATGTGTGGTGATTTCAGATGTGTGGTGATTTCAGATGATGTAGTGATTTCAGATGATGTAGTGATTTCAGATGTGAGGTGATTTCAGATGTGAGGTGATTTCAGATGTGTGGTGATTTCAGATGATGTAGTGATTTCAGATGTGTGGTGATTTCAGATGATGTAGTGATTTCAGATGATGTAGTGATTTCAGATGATGTAGTGATTTCAGATGATGTAGTGATTTCAGATGTGAGGTGATTTCAGATGTGAGGTGATTTCAGATGTGAGGTGATTTCAGATGTGTGGTGATTTCAGATGTGTGGTGATTTCAGATGATGTAGTGATTTCAGATGATGTAGTGATTTCAGATGTGAGGTGATTTCAGATGTGAGGTGATTTCAGATGTGAGGTGATTCAGATGTGAGTGATTTCAGAGGTGGCACCACAGGTCCCAGAGTGGTGTGGGGCACATTGTTCTTCCTGATCTGGTAGACTAACCTAACCAGGTAAAACTCTGAGTATGTCACAGTAATAAATAAGCTGTAAAAAAAAATATGGTTTTATATGATGGGACAAGATTTTTTTCTATAAAAAAAAAAAGTTATTTAACCTTTATTTAACTAGGCAAGTCAGTTAAGGACAAATTCTTATTTTACAATGACGGCCTGTCCCGGGCCAAACCCGGTCGACGCTGAGCCAATTGTGTGGCGCCCTGTGGGACTCCCGATCACGGCCGGTTGTGATACAGCCCAGGATCAAACCAGGGTATGTAGTGACGCCTCTAGCACTGAGATACAGTACCTCAGACAGCTGAACCAGGGGGTGTAGAGACGCCTCCAGCACTGAGATACAGTACCTTAGACAGCTGAACCAGGGGGTGTAGTGACGCCTCTAGCACTGAGATGCAGTACCTCAGACAGCTGAACCAGGGTCTGTAGTGACGCCTCTAGCACTGAGATACAGTGCCTTAGACCGCTGAACCAGGGGGTGTAGTGACGCCTCTAGCACTGAGATGCAGTACCTCAGACAGCTGAACCAGGGGGTGTAGTGACGCCTCTAGCACTGAGATACAGTACCTCAGACAGTTGAACCAGGGGGTGTAGAGACGCCTCTAGCACTGAGATACAGTACCTCAGACAGTTGAACCAGGGGGTGTAGAGACGCCTCTAGCACTGAGATACAGTACCTCAGACAGTTGAACCAGGGGGTGTAGAGACGCCTCTAGCACTGAGATACAGTACCTCAGACAGCTGAACCAGGGGGTGTAGAGACGCCTCCAGCACTGAGATACAGTACCTTAGACAGCTGAACCAGGGGGTGTAGTGACGCCTCTAGCACTGAGATACAGTACCTTAGACAGCTGAACCAGGGTCTGTAGTGACGCCTCTAGCACTGAGATACAGTGCCTTAGACCGCTGAACCAGGGTGTCTGTAGTGACGCCTCCAGCACTGAGATACAGTACCTCAGACAGCTGAACCAGGTCATATGTTGTTTGTTTTTTAATCCTGTAAAAACTCCTGGCATTAAGGACGATGAAAACGTTAAAATCCTGTGAAACAAATCATGAGCCTAAACAACAGTAGCTTGACAAAACTTCTTCCACCTCTCCCCCTTCCCCCCCCTCTCCCCCTCAATCCCCCCACTTCTACCTCTCCCCCTCTACTCCCCCCCCCCACACCCCCACCCCCACCCACACACACTGAGAGTCGGCAACAGACCGAGCAGAGGATGAAGAAAGCCCTCTCCAGTTTCCACGCGGTCCACACACCCCTCCCCCACAACATGTCATTGACAGCTCCACCACAAGACATTAACTCTGTCTCAAATGGCACCCTATTCTTTCTATACTGCACTACTTCTGACCCATGTGGGCCCATAGTCAACTAAATACTGTAGGGAATCGGCTGCCATTTGGGATGCAGTCAGAGGGCTGAACCAAGTGACCCCTCCTTCTCAAACCACTCATAAACATCTCCTCTCTACTCAACCATTAGTTTTACCTCTCTGTCATCACCCTCTTCAGGGTCCATTTAATCCTCTGTCATCACCCTCTTCAGTTTCCATTCATTCCTCTGTCATCACCCTCTTCAGTTTCCATTCATTCCTCTGTCATCACCCTCTTCAGTTTCCATTCATTCCTCTGTCATCACCCTCTTCAGGTTCCATTAATTCCTCTGTCATCACCCTCTTCAGTTTCCATTCATTCCTCTGTCATCACCCTCCTTAGGGTCCATTTAATCCTCTGTCATCACCCTCTTCAGTTTCCATTCATTCCTCTGTCATCACCCTCCTTAGGGTCCATTTAATCCTCTGTCATCACCCTCTTCAGTTTCCATTCATTCCTCTGTCATCACCCTCTTCAGTTTCCATTCATTCCTCTGTCATCACCCTCTTCAGGTTCCATTCATTCCTCTGTCATCACCCTCCTTAGGGTCCATTTAATCCTCTGTCATCACCCTCTTCAGTTTCCATTCATTCCTCTGTCATCACCCTCTTCAGTTTCCATTCATTCCTCTGTCATCACCCTCTTCAGGTTCCATTAATTCCTCTGTCATCACCCTCTTCAGGTTCCATTCATTCCTCTGTCATCACCCTCCTTAGGGTCCATTTAATCCTCTGTCATCACCCTCTTCAGGGTCCATTTAATCCTCTGTCATCACCCTCTTCAGTTTCCATTCATTCCTCTGTCATCACCCTCCTTAGGGTCCATTTATTCCTCTGTCATCACCCTCTTCAGTTTCCATTCATTCCTCTGTCATCACCCTCCTTAGGGTCCATTTATTCCTCTGTCATCACCCTCTTCAGGTTCCATTCATTCCTCTGTCATCACCCTCTTCAGGTTCCATTTATTCCTCTATCATCACCCTCTTCAGTTTCCATTCATTCCTCTGTCATCACCCTCTTCGGATTCCATTTAAGAAAGGAGGACAGGAATTGTTGGAGGGAGGGAGGGAGGGAGGGAGGGAGGGCGAGAGGGCGAGAGGGAGGGAGAGAGGGCGAGAGGGAGGGAGAGAGGGCGAGAGGGAGGGAGAGAGGGCGAGAGGGAGGGAGAGAGGGCGAGAGGGAGGGAGAGAGAGAGTGGGAGGGAGAGAGGGCGAGAGGGAGGGAGAGTGGGCGAGAGGGAGGGAGAGAGAGAGAGAGAGAGAGAGAGAGAGAGAGAGAGGAGAGAGGAGAGAGAGGAGAGAGAGAGAGAGAGAGAGAGAGAGGAGAGAGAGAGAGAGAGAGAGAGAGAGAGAGAGAGAGAGAGAGAGAGAGAGAGAGAGAGAGAGAGAGAGAGAGAGAGGAGAGAGAGAGAGAGA